>NC_134369.1:41747500-41902500 GCF_035582795.1 Mycteria americana
AGAAGGAGGGAGGGAGCGAGCGAGCGGTGTAAATGGTGGGCGAGGGAGTGAGTGGGAGATGATTCACGCTGCCTCTGAGCCCCCTTCCGTCTCTGCCTGCCCTAGTGCCGCGCCTGCCGCTGCGGCTCGCCTGCCTGCCGCTCTCGGGCTCTCGTGCCCTCCCTCACTGACGGGCTCGTGTGCGCGGGGGCGGAGAGGGGGATCTCTGCCCGCGCGGCGCTGCCCCGCTCTCGCCCCAGCACCGCCGCCCCTGCCGGGCGCACGGCCGCCTGGCTGGCCGACCTGCCGTGGGCTGGGGGCCGCCACCCTCGGCTACATCGCAGACACCCAAAAGGCAGGAGAGGTTGGAGCCGTGGGAGAGGGTGGAAGTACGGGGCGGGGGGGAGAGAGGGGGGGGAGCGCGGGGAACAGGCGCGGGGGGGGGGCTGGGGGGGGGGGGGAGGCCGGGATAAAAAAGAAGGGCGGGGCTTCCTGCGAAGACAGGCGGGAGATCCGGCCAATCGGAACAAAAGAGAGCGAGGTTGGGATTGAAACGTTAGCCAATCACGAGCCGCGAGTGGAAGAGCCGTTGGGGGGCAGGCGGGGGCGGTTTAACCTCTGCGGCTGCTGGGGGAGGTGGGGGGCGGCGGCGGCGGCGACGACAACGACGACGGCGACGGCGGGGAGGGCGTGTGTGGAGGCCGGCTCCCGCCCCGGGAGGGTCCCCGCCGTGATGCGGCGTCACCTGGGTTACACTCTGCGCCTCATAGGCCCGCAGCTGCGTGGGAGGACGGCTGAGAGTGCCCGAGGAGGCCGTGGGATAGCGGGGACACGTCCTCGCCGAGGCTGGCTGCACCACCTCGGCGCGGCGCGGCGCGACCCGGCCGGTGTGGACGGGGCCCTTCCTCCCGGCCGCTGCCGGTGGCGGGCGGGGGGCAGCGCCGCCGCTCCGCGCCGGGAGCCTCGGACGCGCCAGGCTGCATCGCGCAGGCTTGTAGAAAAAATAATAAAGATATTATTTTTATGCGGTGACAGCCGGGCTAGCTGGAGCTCTGTGACACGGAGCGGCATTTCTTATGTAGATGTTTCGTAGAAAATTCAAAGATGTTTCTCTGCTTCACTGCTATTTCTGCTTACGAATCTCAAATTATTCAGGTTGAAGCTTAAAACATTGTAAGGTGCAGGGGGGCGGGGGTGGGAGGCCTCGGGGGGATTGCCCACGTACTATAAAAGCGTTTTTACTCGACTCTCTGCTATTTGACTCGTTGCCTTTGAAAAATTTTCTCAAACCGATATAATCGTAATGGTAGTGGTCAGTACTAGAGCATCAATTCTGTACAGAGTTTCGAAATGTGTGTTTATTGCATTAGACCATGCTCTGTCCTAAATTCGTATTGATAGGTATGTGTGCAGAATGGCTGCTGACTTGATTCCTCTTACTATGCAAGCTTAAAACCTGGCTATTTGTGGATGAAATCCAATTTCCATTCTAAGCTCCCTGGGAGAGTCAGCCTTAGCTTTAGTAATTACTTACCATTAATACTGCCCCAAACAATTTTTAGTACTTAAAATACAAATTTCATGTATAATATATAATACAGAAAATCACTTCTACTTATAAATTATAAGCCAGATACATAATGCATTGTAGGATATTAAAACATGGACACTTCAATATCTAAACAGGCTCCTGCCTGAAAGCATTCATGAATTAAGAACTTGATCCAGCACTGTACATAGGAAACTTTCAATGACTTCTTTGGGAATTGTGTCCCAGGAATGCGATATCTATCCTCCTCACAGGCAGATGAAATAGATGCAGCAGATTCAGTAACAATTTGATAGCATATATGGTCAGAAAAATGATTGTATAAAAATGGAACTTTCTTACTCATCATATACCCTTTGTATCTAAGATACTCTGACTCATAATTGCTTAGTTTACTGACTGAAATAAAATTTTAGGCTTCTGTTACCTTGGCAGTTGCTGTCACAATTATGGTACAGCAAGCTGGGGACTGGTTCTAGCTCTTCCATTTTCTTTACTAAGTTGCAGTTGAAGAATTTTGATTAGTTTTTGAGCCAGAAAGAGCACAGCATGACTTGAAAATCTCAGGTCCAGTTTGTAGGGTCATCGGTCCTAAGAGGCCTCTTTTTATTTGCAAACCTAAGCAAATGACTTATAAAAAATTTTGAAGATAAAAATAAAAAACCCGCAATGTTCAAATGAAGCCATCTTGAGTCAATTTCTGCAGTAGAACTGGATAAATTATAACACTACTCCCTTTATCTCACTGCATATGTCCTATTCATCTGTAGTAACATTGAATGAAACAATTCACTTGTTTTAAGACCACATCTGTTTTACTGTGCCCCCCGCACCAATTTTAATTATATGGCAGATCTGATTGGATTCAGCACCTGCAAGTCTTCCCTTTGGGAGCTCCAATTAGCTTATAAAACATTTACTTGATTGCATTCTTTAAACAAAAGTATTGTTTCATTCTAACAACAGGAATATTAAAGTGTAGAATAAAAAAGGGTTTTAACGTGATAAGCGGCGTGTATGTTGTTTGTGTATCTATCTTCCATAAGCTTAAAGGAGAAAGTGGTAATCCTGAAACCTAATTTCCTCAGACTCAGCAGATGTCTGTCCTGCGTTAGTCTGTTTCTTTACTAACAGCTGTTTCACAAGTGCCTCCCCTTGTCTCTACAGAATACCTTTTGTTTAATAATTTCCCGATATGTTCTCTCCCAGTCCCACTAAGACAAGCCTTTTCAACTTTTCTGGTACCTATAAGTAGGTTTTTTATAGTTCAATACACAGGTTCAGCTTTGAAGAATTTAGCTAAAGCTATATAACTAGCCTCTTAGCTAGTTTCTTAGTAGCAGTTCTACTTAACTAAGCAAATAGCTGCATATAATGAACGTTTCAACAATTATTGATTTAATATTAATAAAAGTATTATTACAGATATGCTTCAGAATATGCTTATTTCTCCTTATTTCACTGCTCGGAGCGGTGATAATTGAGGTCTAGGGGGGCGTGTTGCATAAAGTGCAGCCCTCTAGTGGTAGAGGTCACAGGGAGTTTAAAGCAAGCTGTGTTTTTGTCATGGGTGGGAGGCAATGAAATAGCTTTTAGCAAAATGCAAGCAGCCTAGGACACAGTCCTGTGGTATATCAGCCTCCTGCATTGCTCATGGTCTGAAGCAGAAGTGAAAAAAGTTGTGGAGGCCTGTAGTACAGCCTTGCTCCCAGTCTGTTGTGATTTCTATGGAGAAAGGACCAATGGAAAAATAAAAAAAGTCTGCATCAGCAGAGTTTTCCTCTTCTTCCAAATCTGTAATCTGTTGCTCAACTTTTCTTTTTCAGCCAGCTCTAGACAGGCATATCTAACCAGAGGTTGTGCAAGCTGTTGTGGGATCTTGATTCCTTTTCTGTTTCTTTTAGTCATGTCCTACCAGCTAATGTATTCTATAACTTCAGTAAGAGTTCAGTGGTAGCGTGGAATAGAAATTCAATTTGCCAGCCTTATTTCTAAAAACGCTTTTGGCTGCTGGAGGTGTGGATGGTAGCGTTCAAACTAATCTCTCCCACAGACATGAGAGCTGTGCTTAGAAATGAAAGGGATTAGGAAGAGACATAAACCAAAGCAATTAAGCATATATTTTAACAAATAGAAATCTGCAGAATAACTGAGGTAAAGTTCTAGTAAACATCACCAAATCTGATAAAGTCCACTTTGTGGAACAAGACTCAACCTCCTGTTTCGTGTAGAGGTGATGGATATTTTTTATCTGGCTAACAGAATGAACAGTTTGTTTTTCCCCTTATGGGAAATATGACAGAGCCCAATAATCATTAGGTGAAAAATGATACCTCTTAAACATCCTGGCTAGGTAAAAGAAAACAGATATAGTCTTTGTCCAAAATGATGCTGCTTACTATTGGCAGTTTTTCATTGCTGAACGATTGCTGTGATTACTGGTAAACTTTGGCTCCACTAAAATTACAGTTAGTTATGAACTCGGAAGTCTCTTTCAAGTCTTTAACTTCTGCCTTATGTTTGTGAAACTTCTTTCCTCCAATAATCTATCAGTTAAACTATTATTATTATTATTGATTAAGTTATCCAATCGTTGCTTGTTTAAATACTGCAGAAGTTGTTCACCAGTAAAAACTTAAGTTTCAGTGGAACTTCTCCAAGATTGCAGCAATATTAATCTTAGGGAAATCAAACCCAGGGTTTGGAATAAAAAGCTAAACACGTGTTAGACAGAAAGTGACCTGATTATCTTTTTCCCCATATTTATATTCCTTTTATTATCTGCACCTATTTTATATGCATTGCCAAACTAAAAGCCAAGTGTTTATAGTTGCACTCTTCACAGAAAAGAGCACGGACAACTGCTAAACACTTTCATATTGTAGACCATTACTGTGTAGTAGCTTTCTTTTTCCAGTAAACTGAGGATGGTAACTTAAAATTGGTAATAATTTGACCACACCATTTATCGTAACATGAATATATTGGCCAAAACTCCCTTTCTAGTGGTAGAAGGAGAGAGTGTGTGTAGGAAATCAATGTCCATTTCTGCTGTCTCGGCAGAGGGATCACCTGCCTCTTCCTATTTCCACAATATTCATCAAAATTTGCAAAGGCTTTTTTGGACTTTTCTTCAGGAATACAGAACTGAATTGTTCCTTGTTCTTCAGATTGTAGATCAGATTTATAAGCTGTTCTTGTGTTCTTTATATCCTGGGGTTACCTGAGGACCTATCCAGATCTCCGTGTAAAAAACAAGATAGCCTCAGGACAAGATCATTTTTCATCCCTCCCAAGGAATTGACTACGTGGATCGGGGCATGATCCATGAAACTCCAGTGGCTAGACACTTACTCCAAAAAGGCATCTCCATGGTGATCTTTCTGTACAGTAATTTAAAGACCTGTTATTTCTCAGAATGAAAGAAACAGAAGACCTGATTTCAATTGCCTTCCAATAATAGTAGTATTTTCTGGGGGGTTTTGGGGGGTTTGGTTTTTTGTGGTTTGGTTTTTTTAATAGGAAAATAGATAATTCAGGGATTAAACCTGGTACACACTAGGAGTAATTCCATTGTAATGAACCAATGGTGTAACAGTATGTGAGAAATAGCAGGATCACCTTGCATAGCTTACGTCAGTTTATGGTGTTACTGATTGTGTACCTCTTAGCACTGTCATACAACAGAACATTGGTGAAACATCTCTTCTACAAACTGAATTCAGCCAGCTATCACTCCAGATGATTCAGGATATATTCCTCTAACAGTATGGTGAACAGGGTATTTTTCAAGGAATCAGCATACCTGTTTCCAATCTCTGTTATTATTGCTCTAGCATTATCACTATTTTATGTCTCATTTTGCTCACCCACCACCAACTGTCTCACTTGTTTGAAATTTTGGCACTTTAGGATAAATGAAATACAAAAAAAGAGACATTAACAGCAAAATTAGTTTCTTTCATTCTGTTGTCAAGCCTGGTCCCCTTCCTGTGAACCAAAAGACCTGGAGCAATGCAGCACCTCCTAAGTGGTCATAAGGACATCTCTGCTAGAGATCAGTCATGCCCTCAAAGAGTCTAATACAGTCTTGGTTGTTCTCATAAATTAAAACTAGTAAAAACAGGTTGTACTTTTAAATGTAGTCTTACAATATAGGACCTTATTCAGGATTTTTGAAGCCTGGAAGTTTGCTATAGCTCAGCTGACAAATGAGAGTTATTTTAGTGGAGAAGATCAAAAATCTTGCTGGACAAGGAATGGAAAGGGGGCAAGTAAACATACTGCACAGGGGACAAAGGAAAAACAAGAATGAGGCAATGGAGACAAAGGTACTGATTTTTCTGTGCTAACCATGATTTATATTAAATTATGTAGCAAAATTTGAGTTGCTTTGCTCATTTTGCTCACTGCCAAAATGTATACTACTTGAGATCATGAAAGACAAATATATCCTAGTAAAATTATACTAGTGAACTCACCTACTGTTAACCACCAACAAAACCCACTTTTTTCCAGTATGATTTTTAATCAATTTTCCAAATAATAAGCTATTCCAGCAAAAGTAATTTTTACAAGTATAATACTATTATAACGGTAGGGTTTTTTGCCAATGGAAAGGTAATTAAAGTCATATCTCTAATATTATTGCAATAATAATAATTCCTAGTAAAGATCTAGAGATCTTTAAGAATACTTTTTAAAGGTTTACCATATAAAAATGCATATGCCAGTAGATTACAAATTAATTTTCAGCATAGCGAGATTTTAGGCAATAGTTATTACCTTTAAGAATACAAAGTTACACTGGGAACTTCAACTGATTCTTCCCTAGAGTTTCTTCCCTAGAGTTTAGCAAATGCCTTAGAGTTTGTTCTTGAAGAAATTATTTTACTTCACCAACAAAACTTAATGATTCCAGTGCTTTATGTTTCTGCCCGCTTGAAATCAGTTACTACAAAATACCCCTGAACTGGAAAGTCTCCTGGTGCGGGAGGGTAAACATATAAAACTTACTGTCAGGATAAATTGGCCAGAATGATTTGGCACATATCCTCAGTGTTTGCCATGAAAACACGTCTCTCTATGTCAGCTGCACACAAAGACTATCTGGCCCCAGAAAAAGCATGGGGATTAGACATAATGCTGCCTATTTGAGACAAAGGGTATTCCTTAGTGCAGTGAGGTTAAAACAGACAGCTCATCAGTAGTACAAGTCTATCTAAATTATTTAGTTACCATTTTGAGCCAGAAGGAAGTGGTGGCAGATTATTAATTACTTCGGGGGTTTATTCATCTTGTTATTTTGTTTCAGTTAAAGCAGCACTGGAAACATGAAGAGGTACCAAAATATGAGACCATTTTTACTTTAATCACTTATATAGAATCACTTTCTTATTTTAATGCTAGTTGCAAAATATAACTGATTTTTATTTGCATTTCACTAAGATGTATATCATGAAGTTGCTATGTATGTTTGTAGGTGGGTGCATGACCAAAGTGAATGGAACAACAGCTCAAAATAAAGCATATGTTTATCTACCTTGCTGAATTAATGCTTCATTTGTTTTCAGTTCAGTGGGAGAGCGCCGCATTGCTTCAATATTGAGATTTAGGCCGCCAAATCTCATCCAAGCTTACAGTAAGTCAATGGAAATCTTTCTACTCAGACCTGATCACCTTTCTGAATATGTGGACTTTTAAACATTTTTTTCAGACAATTTACGAATTGCTTTAAATGTTTCACATACGTATATGGTATTTAGAAACTTTTTTTTTTTTTAACCCTTCAGGTAGAAGTCCATGGACCTACTGGATGAAAACAGTTCTACTGACTTCAAGGGGTTTTAAGTCATTCAGTACAAAATACTTAAGGCAAAAAACAGTGGAGAGAGGAAGGAAACTATATAAAAGATATTAATATAAACTGCAAAGCATTCATGCAATAAGAGAGATTCTATTCATCTTCTAGTGATGGGCAATTTGAATGAATTTTGCATAGAAATATTTAGACATAGGTAATAGGAATACATATAAAGAATATATAGGAATGTATAATTTATCATTTCTAATAAATTATATATAAACAAAACAACAACTGGTATGTAATTTAAAATTTGGCAGTTACAAAAGTGAAAACTAAAGATGTAATTTCCAATAATTAAAAATCACAAGTTAAGGTGAAAATCTTTACACAGCCATTGTTTATGTTGATAATAAACAGGTATAGATATGATACAGAAAGTCACATCTTACATATATATATAAAAAGCCTGATTATGTTTCCTGTAAATTTTCTGTGGAGTATTTGTTTGTAATATTTTAGCCAAGTAGGAAGACTCCTGTTTCAAAACTTCTAAATATTTGTATTCTTCTTTTTGTTCTTATTTGCATTTAGAGGTTTAACTGTTTGCTCGAGAACAGAAAAATTCATATGCTGAAACAGTAAAAATAAAATTACTGCAGAACTGAGTCATTGCAAGTGAGATGAATGCCCATAAAAAAGTACAAATTGCAAAAAAACCAGAAACAGGGTCATTGTGCGTATTAGCAACAATGCTTACAGATTCATGGTGGCTCACAACAAAGGTATTTATAAGTGGACCTCCTGCCTCTGTCGCATGCTGTCATTGCTTTGGATTGACTGCTGTTAGATCCCTGTAATCCGGAGCCCCGGGATCTTGTCCTACATGTTTACCCCACTTGGTATGCCTGTTAGTAAGTATTTAAAATGGAAATGAACTCTAATCTTTGTATGTGTTTATAACAAAGGGTTTTAATCCCTTAAACCCCATATTTAACATGTTTTTTATTTTAAATAAAGTTTATAAAAAGCTGTGTTCAGTCTGATAGCTTATATTTGCCAGTTTAGCCAGTTAAGTTTGGTTAATGCCTGGCGTTTCTTAACTCAATAGGGTGTCATGGCGGTGATATTATGAAACACGTTCATGGATGAAGAGAAGCGTAGAGTAACAAGAGCCACTGGGCTAAAAATGGCATGTTTATAGTAGAAAGTCTTGGCAACTTTCACATCTGTAATGCACTTGTAATATGGAAAATAGAAGAAAATTTCATCTTTTAGAAGACTGATGTGACACATATAGAAATAATATATGACTGCCATTCACTTGTGAGGTTATACTGTTACATAGATACGTAGAGATGAAAAACAAATATTGTCCAATTAAGAAAAAGTTCATTAAAACTATCATATCCCATCTCACCTGAAACCTCATTGTTGCCAACAGATTAAAAATAATGTACTGAAGCTAAAATTCCATCTTTTCCATCTTTGCCTCTTCCATCTTTGTTTATATCAAATGATATCTGAAATAAACCATATTAAGGAGCTCTACCTAAGCAAAGGCAACAACGAGAATTTTCTCCACTGGTGAAAGAGAGAGCATATGGAGACTGACTATTTTAGCTAATAAAATGCCTAAAGCTTGACGGACTAAATGTTTCCTGGATAATACACTACAAAATAGAATTAGAATGTATTCAGCTCATTGTGCTGGTTTTGGCTGGGGTAGAGTTAATTTTCTTCATAGTAGCTAGTATGAGGCTATGTTTTGGATTTGTGCTGGGAACAGTGGTGATGATAACACAGGGGTGTTTTCGTTATTGCTGAGCAGTGCTTACACACAGTCAAGGCCTTTTCTGCTTCTCACACCGCCCTGCCAGCGAGTAGGCTGGGGGGGCACAAGGAGTTGGGAGGGGACACAGCTGGGACAGCTGACCCCAACTGACCAAAAGGGCGTTCCATACCATATGACATCATGCTCAGCATATAAAGCTGGGGAAGAAGAAGGAAGGGGAGGATGTTCGGAGTGATGGTGTTTGTCTTCCTAAGTAACCGTTACACATGATAGGGCCCTGCTTTCCTGGAGATGGCTGAACACCTGTCTGCCCATGGGAAGTAGTGAATGAATTCCTTGCTTTGCTTTGCTTGTGTGCACAGCTTTTCCTTTCCCTATTAAACTGTCTTTACCTCAACCCACGAGTTTTCTCACTTTTACTCTTCTGATTCTCTTCCCCATCCCACTGGGGGGAGAGTGAGCGAGCGGCCATGTGGTGCTTAAGTTGCCAGCTGGGGTTAAACCACGACACTCATCTAGATTTAATGAGTTGGACAGCATTTATTTTCTCCAAATAATGAGACATAATTCAGTTCTGTTGAAATTCAATAGCCATAGAACCAAAGTTCCCATAAATTGGATAAAGCAAATACAAGGATATAGCACAGCATGATTTACTTTTTGCTGACGAGATTATAAAGAAGAGAAAATCCTTAACATATGCATATGTATTGCAGGAACAATAAATACTCAGACTTTGAAACTTGTCATCAAGGCAGCGTAATATTACTTCATTTTTTCTGTTCTATGCATTGAAATATGTATTACTAAAATCTATTTCTAGTGATTTCTCTATATACTGATATAGGCCTATAGATAAAACTAATTACAAACAACGTATTCAGCTGTAGTCCCTGGGGCTGAAAAGTTGGAGGAGTTAATTGTAAAATATACTGAATTAGCATAACTACTGCAAAAAATAGTGTAAAACACTGGTGATATAAAGTAGTTTCTTACTTCATTTGAAGGTGGTAAATATATCACCTATTTAGTTAAGAGTTCCAGTAGTCTTATAAGAAATTTCATATTTGCAGTTCCTTGTACCCAGTACAAATCTTGTGGCATGTAAGATCTTTGTGAAAATCACTGCTATTTTCATGTTATTAGTGTCATTAATAAATATTTATACAACATTAACTCAAATTGGCTTTTCCTCTACAAAGGATGCTGAGACATAAGGTAGTGATGATCAAGAAAATTGCAGATGTAGCTAATGTGGTCAGTTAAGTCTTCTTTCTTTCAGGAATGACAAACTCTCATGGGAGGATTACAGAAATAGAATCATAGAATATCTTGAGTTGGAAGGGACCCATAAGGATCATTGAGTCCAACTCCCTGCTCTTTGCAGGACTACCTAAAACTAAACCACAGGACTAAGAGCATCATCCAAATGCGCCTTGACGCTGACAGGCTTGCTGTTGCGACGACTTCCCTGGGGAGCTGGTTCCAGTGACCGACCACCCTCTCAGTGAAGAACCTTTTCCTAACGTCCAGTCTGAACTTCCCCTGATGCAGCTTCATTCCATTTCCTCGTGTCCTATCATTGGTCACCAGAGAGAGGAGATCAGCACCTCCCCCTCCACTGCCCCCCGTGAAGAAGTTGTAGACTGGGATGAGGTCACCCATCAGCCTTCTCTTCTCCAAGCTGAACAAACCAAGTGACCTCAGCAGCTCGTCATAAGTCTTGCCCTCAAGACCTTTCACCATCTTGGTCGCCCTCCTCTGAACACTCTCTAATAGTTTGATGTCCTTCTTATATTGAGGATAATAATATAAATGTGAAATCACTAGAGCTAATTTGTACAGTGGTGTGATAGGGTAAGGATGTTTTTTCTTAGGATCCTAATGGAACAGCTAACTCCATCTGGATAGAACCTTACTCCTGGCATAATTTCATTGAGTTCAGTAGGCTGTGGTTAAGGAAAGAGATCTTCCAGTTATGGAAATGTGTTTTAAAGTTATAAAACTTATCATTTTAGTCTAGTAAAAGTAGTTTCAATACATTCCAGTCTACTTTATTGATTTCAGGATGATTTACTCCTGGAACCAAAGGTGATCTGATGAATATGCCAGCCAACCCTGTCTATCAGTAACAAAACCACTTTTAATATCTGTCATCCAATATGCCAGGTTGTTTTCCAAGTTCAGATAACAGACTGGTAAATTAAGAATGCATTACACATAAGAAGTACACAAAAGTTGATCATCTTTTTATTAGAACATTATAGCTCTAATCTAACATCGTGCACAATCAGTAAAGCTAAATTTTTAAAGCAAAACATGCAAGAGTTAGAATTCTTAAAGCAAAAATAGCTTAGCTTAGTTGCACGTATTTTTCATTTTAAAGTAAATGTGTTAACAAAAATGGGGCTATAATAAGCTGTACTTTTTAAATTTTAGCTAAGTGTACCTGGTGATAGAATTGTATTTCCAGCCTACTTTACTATTTAGTCTAAACTTCTCTCCCCACCCCCCACCCCCAATTATTTTATTGTGCTTTTTGAAGAATTTACCATTTTATGAAGATGAAACATCTGGTAAGAAAACACACATAAGATGGTGATGCTAGAAAATGAATATGTTAAAGCTTTATTCAATTGTTAGTATCTAACTATACTAGTGATAATGTAGGCAGTAATCACATGTAGTCCAGCCAAATTCAAAGGTACTATTCTGTATCAAAGTCTGAAAGGTTTGGTTCAGTTATGCAAATGCTCATTCACTTGAGTAGTCTTTATTCATGTACATGATCTTATTCAACACAATTTTTTGCAAACTATCAAAACACTGAAGTGCTGCAAAAAGAGTATCTTCTGTTTTCTTGTGCTTCTCCACAATTTTCTATACAGGAAAAAATTCTGAAGAAACTGTTCAAAATTGAGTATTATGTAAAGCAATAACTGCAAAACATTTTGATGTCTGTGTTCCTATTTCTACAACAACATACATTATTTTTAATCATGATAATTTGAAACTTCATTGTTCTTGAAATATTGGTTTCTTTAGCAGATTTCTTCTACTTAGATGAATATAACTTTGCTGACATTTAGAAAATACTGATCCCTCAAACTTTTGTATATGTCAAGTCTGACTGAAAATATTATGTTAATTATATTTTGGACTACATGGGTAAATTAATCATTATTATATCATCATACTGTGGAGGAACTGGGTTGCACTATCTCCAAAGATTATGCATTACTTAAAAATGGTTGAAAGCCATTTCTCTCTTCATTACAATTGACACATTAGTGAAAGAAAACAGTCGGCTTTCCAGGAACATTTATTTATTTAGAACCCCTAAGATTTCCCGGGAGAATATGTCGTATAATCAAACAAAAATGCTTGGCATGATAGATTCTGCAACACTGCATTACATTCTGTGGAAAGTCATTTATGAAAAAATGAACTATACCTATGTTATTCAGTGTCATCTAGATACCTTAATAAAACATAAGGTAAAAGCAGGCATTGGTCATAGAAGTCTGAACTGTATTTTGTTGTGATTGTTTTCACTATTCAATTTGATGAAATGAACAGTCTGTGTAAATCTGGCTGATCTGAGAACAAGTTAAAAATTGTAATTATTTTATGAAATTAAAGAAACTTTTCACCTTTATATGGTGAATTGCAAAGTTATATTGAAAATCTTTAAACATTTTAGTTGCATTTATATGTTCAAATCCTTTAAAATAAAAGAAAAATAAATCATCTATTAAAATACAAGTGTGTATATATGTAGGTGCATGTATGTGTGTTTATACATGTTGTATGTTGTATACATATCATACACTCTGTGTGTATGTATATATGTATATATATGTTTATGCATGCATTCATACGTAAATCACACGGCAATTTTGAGCCCTCTAGTGGTAAGAAACTTCTTAGTTAAGAAACCATTCATCTAATCATAAGTATATCCACTTAAAACACAAGTGTCTAAACTCTACAAGGCTATTATGCTTTCATATAGGTTCAGGGTGTCCCCCTGCAGTTGGTGTGGATCTGTAGATGCAAGTGTTAATAACAACACAGATCTGCAAATTAATGTATTGTTTCCTGCATGGTAACTTTTCTCCCTTTTCTCTCTTGAGAATACAGCTCTTCGGTATTCTTTTGACACGTTGATGATAATTTGTGATATTTCTTTAAAAAACGGCAAACCCCTGACATGAATACTGTCAAATAAACATGAAATGTTTTCAGACACAGTGTCCTCATTCTCAACCTCACATTATATACTTCCACAAGTAAGTACTGCAGGGGGAGGAGAAGAAAAATCTGTATTTCAAATTGGGAAAGGATTCATCACATATAACTTCAGCCATCTAAAAGTTAGGTTTCTAGACTAAGCAGGTTGTTTGCACTGACCCTGCTGTCACTGGAGGTAATTAGGACTGAATGAGTTGCCTTCTAAAGGTACCTGGAAGAGAGCTGTAAGAGAGGTGAAATCTTTATGGATGCAAGCTTCTCTCCATTTCTCAAGGAGACCTGGCTAACTAACTTAGAATCAATGTTTTCCTTTTAGAAGGCTGAAAAAAATAAATTATATAAATAGCCTAGATCCAAACAAGATTAAATAATACAACAATAAATACTATTATTTGTAACAATATTTATAACGTACTACATATTAGAACATAACAATATAGTATAATAATACCACATATGTATATTATAATAACATATTGGTAAATAAATGACATAAATCTCAGACAGGTTAATTTACTACATGGGGAAACCATTTGCAAGATTACTATTATTTTTGGAAAACCCCAGAATAACATTTAGAGGTGTTTTGTCTGGTGTAGGATGGATTTGATGGGCTCCAGAGATCACACTTGCTTTAATTTTCCTCCTGGACTTAGTTTAAACATTTGGTCTGGATGACCATCCATGCCTTAGACCTTATGAATCCTGCAGATGACCTATTTCTTCAAAGATTAACACTTTAATCAGAACCTTGTCCCTGCAGGAACAAGGGAGCGCAACTATCCAGAGTGGTAAGATTTCTAAGCTCCTTTTACAGGGCAATCTCACTGGGAGGACCTTAACTATGGTATTCATTCCCTCTGTCCACAGTCCCATAATCAGGGAACTTGTTGACTCTCAAGAATAGTAACAGTTTAATTGGCCAGGGTTTTTAATAGGGATGAGTATCAGTGTTTCTGGAATTATTTCATTAAAAACATAGTACAGTAATTTATGAATGTAATTGGTTATGTGCCAAGAGCTTAGGACAGGAAAATTAAGTAAGTCATAAGCAATTAATTCTCATTTTTAATAATACAGCAACAATTTTGCTTTCAGTGTATTAGAGCAATTGAAATATATGTTTCAATTGACTGTTGGTTATTTTTAATATCTAACAAAATTCCATACATACGTGATACAGAAATGAACTCCTTAAAGGAATATTTTCATTGGATGCATGTAAGATTTGCACAGGTTGAAATTTTTTTACAAGATTATCTGGGTAAAACATGCAAGAGGGAACTTAAGTTTTGTGTGTGATAACAGTCCACCTCAGGCAGGTAGTGAGGCATAAGGTTGGAAGCTAGTTCCTGCATGCAAGAGTATGATTATCACAAAAATTGGAGCAGGGTTATACCTTGTAGAAAAAAACACTGGTGACTTCATAACAGTGAAAAAATTCCTTTGGAGAATGACACTGAACAGTATTATGTGACTTGGAATGTTAAAGAAAAAATAAATTTTACATTAAGGCACTATACTTTTCTTGTTTAGAAATCCATTTTCTACTAGAAATAAAATAGTCAGGAAACTAGTACAATTTATCAGTGCTATGCTTGGGATAAACACTTAATCTTAAATTCATACTTCACAAAATCAAATGTTATTGCTTAGTTATGAAATGTTTATAACAGGAGTATACGATGTCTGGATAAAAGTGTTTGTAGACAAAATAATCTTAATTTTCTCCAAGAAGGCATAGTGATTGCTTTAGCATGGCTAGAATATATTGGTAAGGAGGTTTTATGGGGTGCTTAAACTATCAGGAGTTCTTGGTTCAAAAGGATTATTGAATGACAGCCTGATGAAAGAGGAAATTAAATTTAAAGACTGCTAGTGTGAAGTCATCAAATCAAGTTGTACTTCCAGACTGCTCTTTTGCAGCTGACATCGCTATCATCCTTCCTGCATCTTGCAAGTATTGCATCAGGTCTACAATAGACCAAGATATCATTCATTGGCGTGTCACAGGGCACAAGAATCTCCCTGTGTGAACAATCACACTTCATGGGCCACCCAAAATAAAACAATTTTAATATCTTAAATAGCTAGCTTTAAAAAACTGCCACTAAATAACCATGGTTGAAAGTATAAACAGTGTACACTAGAGAAAAAAGATAAAGACTTAGAAAAAATCAGGTTTTGTCTCCAGTCTTTACTATGTACCACATACCTTATAAAGTTTCAGTCAAATATTTAAAAGACATATTCAGGGCAACAGCTAAACAAAGCTTTCCACACAAGGTTGAATAATAAGGCTGAGGAAGAGCAGACTGTTAGACTTCCTGTGGCCCTATGACTTAGGTAACAGGTGCTTCGGTAGATCTTCAACAATATCCCCCTTCTTCTCCCTTTATTTGGAAACAAATACAGAGGCCAGAAGGCAATTGAGGAATAGACTGTCTCTGCTCTTCAGTGTCATAACTGTTGTCCAATAAGACTAGCAAGGTAACAGCAGAAACATCAGTTTTTATGAGGTAGGACATAAGTTTCATAGAGCCTCTACAGCCTCTGCTATTAAATGGGGTCACGATTTGGTCTGAAGAAGGACTTGAACTGAATGCATTTCAAAGAGATTGCCAATATGCTTTTATAAGAACTCATATGACAGTATGAAGAATCATAAATAATATAAAACATCTCGCTCCATGATCCAAAACAATCACTGTCTAAGATTAGGAGAGGATTCCTTTGTGGATATTGCCTTTATTATAAGCTAGCTGCACTTTCCTGAAGACACTGGTTCTTCATTATCAGCAGCTGGATAATAGCTTTGATGGACTGCTATCTAGTTCTGCTATTTCAATTTCTGCATATGTCACTAAGGGCTGGGAGGGACCATCTAATGTTCAAAAAGAAAAAGAGGAAAAGATTCCCAGATAAAAAAGTGCTTCTGCATTGCCACTGAATTCCTGTGTCACATCTATAGATTTCTTTCTTTGGCATTTGAAAACTGAGTTGTCAGACATGTTTTTAAGAAACCTTTTCATAGTTTACCTATAGACGTGCTGAAGTAATCCTGTCACGAGAGAGGAAAAGCTTATAAAAAGATACTTAAAAACCTTATCACTAAAAAAACAGTGAAGAACATCTTGTGTAATATAATTTAAAATATTTCTGCTTACCTTCTTATGAAAATAAGTCCATATGTACATACTTATTCCTAATTATGCAGACTGCTTATCCATTTGCTTTACATGTTTTAATATGCTTTATATACGCCAAAAAAGATAAATTAGATCATCTAGCCTGCCATCACAACTCATCAAATTTTGCACTCTATATCATTGCCAAATATTTTATCAGTCTAAGACAAAAGCCCTTGTAGATGTATCCTAGTAAAGAGTTAGAAAGCACCCAGTTTCCTGAAGGAAAAATAATCAATTATACTAGATATGACTAGGTGAACTGTATCCATGATTAGAAGGAAAGTGAAACCCCACAGTGCTCTGCAAAGCAAGCTGGGAAGAAATTTTTGCAAACTGAAATCAAGACAACAATGAGTTTCAGTTTTTTCTCACAGTATGGTATCTGTGGTCCTTTCTCTAACTGTCACCCATTCTGTGCCCTAGAGGACAGGAAAACTCAAAAGTCCGTAATCACAATACATTAATGCAGATATACATCAAGTGAAACAAAGCCATCTTGACTTCACAGGTAATTATTTTAAGGCCTCAATTATGAGATATTATTATACATACTGCCCTGCTCTGAGGTGCAAAGATGAGATTGTGCAGAGCAATCAAGTCTTCTATAACTTTAAGTTTCCCTACTATTCCTCCCAAGCCCAAAATGTGAGGGGATTGAGTCTTATCCTCAAAGACCAGAAAGGACACCATAACTATTCAGTGTGGCCCTCTATACTCCCCACTAGTAAGATGTCTTCCACAGGTTAGATGAAAGTGCATCTAATTCTGTTTTAAGGGAACCAAGTCCCTTTCAGGACTTCCAGTAATTTGATGTATTATTTCTAGAAGAATTATCTTAATTTCAATTCCAAGTAATTAGCTTATGTTCCATTTCTGACACCAAGATCAAAAAGCTCTGTGCTGTCAGATATAATTCCCATGTTTAAATACTCATTTATCTACCCATCCCTTAAGCTTCCCTTCAATATACCAGATAAATTTAGTTACACTTCACACCATAATGCAAGATTCTCAGTTGTGTGATCTTGGTTTTGGGGGGGTTTGGGTTTTGGTTTTTTTTTTGGCCATATCCTCTCCAGCATTTCCCATCTCCATTCCCCTTTGTTATCCATTCAAAGATTTTGTTAGCCCTCTTTTCACAGAAGCACAGAAAGCTCAAGTTGAGGATGTAATCTATGATAATACTTAAAACCTAATTTTAGTCATTGTTTTTTAAGACAGGTTCTGCCATTCAGTAGATATAAACTTTCTTGAATTCAAAATGTATTCCTCTTAATTTGGCTGTATTAAACCAATTTTTATGAATTCTAGCCATTTAAATCACTTGATTTAGATTACCATAATAGTAATCCATCCCTTATTTTTTAATAGCCTACCAATCTTTGGATAATTCTCAAACTGTATACAATATTCACTGATGAAGCTAGGTACTTTTTAACAACTTTTATACCTTTCTCCCCCCAGTTCCCAGGTTCCTGGTGGAAATAAGAATTATCATGTAACAAATCCAAACAAGTTAAAATAACTTTCTTTTTTTGAGTTACTTTTGCATACAATTTATGCATAACCTTTTCCTTATCCATCCCCTTCAGGGATCCAGAAACCATACTCTGAAGGCCATAAAATATATGTAGAGAGAGGTTAGAACTGGAACAAGAAAAAATATCCAAAAGATCCTGGATATCAATATCAAAAGAACAGTTTCTAATCCCTCTAGTTTATTCCTGTGAATTTCATAAAATGCAAGTGTTTGAATTAAAAAAAACCTTCACTACATGTAGTAAGTGAATTAAGTCCAAGTGTACATGTGTACTTTGTTTACCATCCCCATACTCCAGTCAAAACCACAACTAAACAAAAAGACATCTCACAAAAAAGCTATCTGACTAGTAGTAATTATAATTGTAGTCTCCAGTTCATTACCAGCAAAGTTCCAAGGTAACAAATCCATTCTTGTACCTCAAATGAAGGTCAGGCTAGCTAATTTGTTATTCTGTGTTATATCCTTTTCTGGATAATGGGAAAACATTTGCAAATCTCACTGTTTCCCAGTTTTCCAAGATAAGTTAAAAATTGGCAATGATTCACTAGTTCCTTTGAGACTTCTGAGCATAAATTACTTAGCTAGTTCATTTGAAACATTCTCTAATGGGAATAAATGTTGCCTTATCAGTGCTTTATTTCAGATAGAAAATGTTGTGTTTCCATCCACATTTGAATGGTTTGGCCCCAAACCAGCCATTATCTCAGCTTCTCTTACTCTGAATGAACTTGTAACCTTTCTGAGAAAGATACACCACTGTGTACAACTCTCCTTTTTTCTAGTAGATAATTTTGCAAACATTATAGCTCAAATGAAATAAAAACATCCAGCAAGTTGTGTACATGCTTTCTTTCTTAAACATAGCTTTTCATAGGAGTCCCTCTCACTTTCTCCTCTGTGTCTTCTATAGGACTTTCCTTCCCACCTGAGTTTGATAAGAGGTCAGAATCCCTATTCTAAAAGAGAGTCACCTTACTTCTTGTTTCTCTAGTTTTGTTCCAGAAAATGCAGAAATATGCACTGAAAATTCTATATTCTGCTTTGCAGTGCTGGAGACTTCTTATAAGCTGTGACTTGATTAGGCAAATAAAAGATTTTGTTTATATGTTTGGGATAGGCTACTTCAGAATGACAAGGTAAAAAAAGGACTCAGAGAAGCTACTTTATTCATCGGAATTGTTGTCCAGGGAGTACAAACTGGAAGTAAAATCTAATATCTTAGAGCAGTACTTTGGCAGGAAGACATTTTTAGTATGTGATATTTCAAAATCTGGAAAACATTTCTTGGTGATATTACATATTTTAGACACTCCCTATGTTGACAGTGTTTTGTTGATACTTTTATATGTGGTTGGGCAGTTTTGTTGGCATCTGTAAATTCCAGAATTATTTCTGCTGTCAACAGCAGAATCACAATAGTAATGCCTTAAGGCTGCTCCCCCCCCCCCCCCCCCCCCCCCCCAAATAAAAACAAAAACAGCAGATGACTTTCAGGCAAACAAACTGACTGATTTTTCCAGAAAGTGCCCAGTTTCATAATGGGTCTTCTATAATCTTTAAAAATATTTCTTGTTACTCTTCCAGAAATGTGCTGCAGATTTGAATTTGAATCAAGTGGCTCCACTGGCTGTTATCAATGATTCTCCAAGAATTAACCAACTAAACAGGAATTTGCAAATAAAAGGTAAGAACTCTGATTACTAAGTCTGGGAACTTGGAGGAGAAATGGGATCATATGGGGTAAGACGTGTGAGACTGAATAACAAGAAAAAAGAGTAATGGGGTAAGAGTGCTGTGTGATTGGAAAGTGAAAGAGGAGAAGATGGAACAGGTTAGTAAAAGGACTGGTGTCATCTGACCTGCAAAATTCTGAAATCAGCAGAGACTGAATAAGCTGAACAAGGAGGTAGGGCAGGAAAGATTATGCAGAGAAAAGAGTGGCAATGTAAGACAAACTGGGAATAGGAAACTTTGGGAGGCTTGGTAAAGAAATTATTAGAGAGGAGTACGAAGACCAGAGCAAGGACAAAAGAAACTGAGTTTGGATGGAGAAATTAAGTCAACACAGATATTACCACCTTAATACTTATTGTTACATTGTTGTTTAAAATCACAAAATGTGGTTCTCTTTGAATCTTCATTCTTTCCAGTTTCACGCTAAGGAAAATTTATATAAAATTACTTTTAAAATAGTTATGTTAAAGGGATATTAGGGCTACAAACTCAAGCACCCAGATCTAGTCTGTATTATGGCAGTTACCTGTCAAACTTATCTTGAGTTTCCATTCCCCACTCCCCCAGATCAAAATATTGTGATACGGCCTTTGACTAAACGGTGCTGTTCTGCTTTTTCTACAGAAAACAGCTCAGCCAGCTGATCAGGGTATCGTACGCATGGATTAAATTAAACCTTAAAATGTATAAAACTACTTACCACATGAAAATTCCTCAGTGTCTCGTCCCACTCGGTGGGTTGCGAGATGGGTGAATCTTTTTGATTCCCCGACGGTTTGTATACCAACAAAGGCCGATCTCTGCTCGGCAGAGCCGCGTGGCCGGTAGAGTCACGACAATGACTCAGAGGAACAGTCTGACCAGCAACTTTATTAACTGGTGAATTCAACAAATGGACAAACTTAACGGACTGGCAAGCTCAGTGAACGAACAGAGGCGATTTTGCAATGGAGCTATTTTCTGGGCAACACATCACAATTTATCCAAAACTTACATATATTGGAAGAGTAGAGGGAGAGAGAAGCGAGAAAAGGAATGGAGGAGAGAGGAGGAAAGAGAAAGGAATAGTATCACCACCCTTGGATCCCGCGATGACGATGACAGACGTGGCAATCCTCCTGTGATGGGCACGTGCGTGGTTCCCTGGGGGTGTGTCTTTTATAAACTAATCCCCGCCTCCAGGTACGCCCCTTCAGGACTTACATGGTTCTTGTTCTAGAAAGTTCTCAATCTTCTGTGCAGGCGCTGGGGGAGGGGGGTGGTCACGAGGGGTCTCTCGGGCGGTCGCAAGCCCCTTTCTCAGATCAACTCTGTGTGACCTCTGGCCATACATGGTAAGGTCCAGTGGAACCCGGAACCGCGCATCCTCTGACGCGCTCTCCACGTCCCGCATGTCCCGCTCCCGCTCTCCCCCACCCGTGCTCGCCGACCGGCGTCACCATGCGAATAGTGCCTCGCCTTGCCACAATGTTTGAGACATTAACTCTTTCAGTCTCTCACACTCAGGCCTACAAAAAATGACATGAAATATGAACTAATATACTTAGTGTTTCTATGTTCTCAAACCTAAGTGTTTTCCTAATTATTTACACCTAAATTAAAAGATTAAGTTGAAATAAAGTAAAATGAATGTGTCAGAGAACTGTAAATTCCACTTAGACTCCCGGAGACTCCAAAGGAGACAAAATGACAATGATTTCTACTAAATTTTTTCAAACTTCTTATTTAAGAAGAATACTTTCTAATCCCAATACAGTTATTTTATGTAAGAACTTTTAAAATTATTTTAAAGTATATAAGTGCTCTAAAGCTCTTTAGACTAATTTCTTACTGATTTACTGTGATTGTTGCTGATGCATTAAATACATTAATTTAATGATGCATTAATTTGATGCATTAATTTAATCAACTTTATTATGATAAAACTTAAATAAATTGCCACCAGTCAAAGCTAGTTCAAAACATCTTAATATGAGTTAAAAAAAAAATTAAACTAGTTGAAACAATTACTTCACTACTCTGCAGTGAAATGAAATAATGCATCACTGTTCTGAAGTTAGTATTTTGAATGTCTAATAATACACCAGATATGATGCAGTAAATGTAATTTTAATATTCATTTTTATGACTCAGTTCTTTTCCAAAAAGGTCAAGTTTAAGTTAGTCTAATTTTAAAAATAGCTAAAAGGTCTAATGTTAGACTTATGTAGGTAAGCTATTGGCCTGGATTCTTCACCTAATTCAGCTTTGAAGGTCTGGCTTTAAAAATGATTTGGTTCATATGTAAAATACTTTCATTCTGTGTCTTTGGGAAGATTTGTCTATGCACAGAGGTAGAAGGAATTAAAAGGAAAAAGGCATGATACTGTATGTGTAGGAGTGGAACAGCAGTGAACAAATAATAAGGATAGACACAAGACATAATAAGGATAGACACATTTGTCTCAGATACATAGAAAGAAATACTTGATGGAAGAAGTGAGGTTTAATTAGGCTGTAACTTTTAACAATTTAAGTCAGCTGGGAACTGCCCTGCAGTAACTCAGACCACAAGGGTAATCATTACTTACATTTCCACTTACTGGACAGCTGCTGCCAGTATTCACCACTTCACAGTTAGTCCAGCCAATTTCTAGGTCCTCAGATATAAGAAAGGCTACTGAAAGCTGTAACCCTGTTTTCCTCTTCTTTAGTTATGGCCTTTCTTTTCATCTGTTTTAACTCTATTCAAACTGCCAAGATGTGACAATGTATGCAGCGGTCTAACCCACTCTACTAAGCCGTGTCTATAGGGATGGTAAAAATATCTACTATTTGCATTCTGGCAACATGAGAAATACTCTATTCCACCTCCAAAGAAAGTCAAGGTGCAGTGCCCGTATAATAGTACTTTGTAATTAGTATAGTAATTATTAGTAACAGTAATTGTAATAATAATTCTGTAGTAGTCACAGCAGAAAGAAAGGGCTCAGTCTGATGGGGAAGTCAGCTGCCTTTTCCATGTGTTCAAGAGATTAAAAACTGAACACTAAAGAACAGAAAATAAAGATGTGGTATTTGGGCACTTACTCCTTGGCAGTTTTGCTAAATATTCTATTCGTATTGTTTGAGTGGGCAGAATAATTGCTGCACAGTGCCTACATAAGCCACTATACTGATATTCAAAGTCTAGGGAGGCAATATTGTTCATAGGATCTCTTTCTCTATCCCTTTATCTCTGCTGGTACAACAGCCTATGAGACACTTGAAATGCAACATCTGAGTAAACTATAAATAAGAGAAGAAGTTCTGTTAAGTTTCAAAGAATAAAACAAATCAAAATTGTCTTGTTTTCTAGTTCTCATTAAAATGTATTAACCTATAGTATATATTAAATAAAGGTTGAAAAATTGTTTTGATAGGTTTATGAGTAGAATCCTAAGATGGAGGTTAGCGATTTTATATACACCCTGAGTTGAGAAATTAATCTGCAGGATTAATTAAAAATAAATAAATAAATCCTTAATCCGCAGTGTTTTAAAACTACAGTGAACTCTTTTTAAGATGGAATAAAGCAAAATAGTAGCCTGTGAAAAGTCTAAAGATTATACAAAAATGGATCTACAAATTTCTTATCTCTTAGGGCAGAACAAAAATACTGTAGCAAATTTACCTGCTACGTTCCTGAAAGTAGGATCAGATTATAAGTATCTGTAGAGAGCACAAAGTTTGTATTTCAAAGCTTTCAATGGGTAAATCTCATAGTATTTTCGCTTTCTCTTTGTCATTGTAGAGAATGGCTCCTTTTCTTCCTCCCAGGAGGGATTTTTCTCTCCTTTTCTGTTAAAACAACTAAAACTTGAATCAGTGAAACTGTGAAAGAGGAAAAAGAAATAGAAGCTAAGAAAAGTAAAAAGTTTGAAGGCAACTGGAAATTGACAAATAAGTGTCAGAGCAGAAAACGATGGCAGTTTGCCAACCAGCTGCGAAAACTAATTCAGCTTTAGATAAAGAGATTTTAAAGGGGAAAAGGACAAGCAAACTTCAGAAAAAGGAAGAATAAAGGAGCAAAGAATAAATCCTTAGAGCTGTGTTAAAGAAGAAACATAGGCAGTGCTTTGTTGTTTTAACTGCAGAACTGCAAGAGGGGCTTTTCATTGAGACTTTGAATAGCACCAAAGAAACAGCCAGAATAAAGTGGAAGCACTAAAGGTTTCCTTAATGCAGTAGCTTATAGACCAGCCCTCAAAAAGGGATTTAAAGATTAGCTTTTCTAGACAAATAGAAATTATTAATGGCAGTAAGTGTTTTCTTCACCAGTCTACATACGGACATAAAAATAACAGTGTTGCACACAGTTCTGTGTACAAATTCATGGCGAGAAGTGGCTGAGATTGCTAGAAAAAGAAACAGCTGACAAAGAAAATGAAATAATTGAAAATTTCAGTGGAAGCCACCTTTCCCTAGAAAAGAAAAGTATTTTAGTGAGCCAGTATGTAATCTTCAAGAATACAATCTTTTTTTTTCCGGGTACATCATGTTTGCTATTTCATGGTCAGAGAGCATGTAAAAGAATGAAGTGATGAGTGCCATCTGGTCACAACAGCAGACCAAAATAGCAAGCCGATATATAAAATAACATGAAGGAAGGTGGTCACAGGCTTGTCCTCTCATCTGTCACTAGGCCTTTTAATCAGGCTGTGAATAGCAAGTCAGCATGACGTAATGCTGCTGGTTATTATGCGGAGATCTAATGACTGCCTCTACTCTGCCCAATTACAGCATTCTCAGAAGTTCCCTTAGGACAACATCTCCTGATCATTCAGACTATACAGAGCTTAGTGGTCCCCTCTGGGTGCCCTTAAAACACCACCTCTGAGCTCACGAGAGGTTTCCCCGAGAGTGCCAGGTCTGAGAGTTACCTCGCATATGCCCTTTGTATGAACCACATCCTTTCAACCTCCATTATGCATGGTTTCACTCTGCTGCATGAAATTTCCAGAGCAGCGTAGCATGACTGTCCAGCTTCCATCCTGCACGGGCAGGATGCATATGCTCTCTCGCATTACAGCATGCACCTTAGGTACAGGAAAGATCTGGCACTAAGAAGACGAACAGTTTTGGCTTGCATCAAACAAAAAGCCTTGACGTGTGTAACTGCCATAAAACTCAGGGAGAGTTCACCTAGTATGTTTAAAACATTTCTTAAATATTCTTTCATAGAGGGAATTATGAATGGGAAATACCACTCCAAAGTGAATTTTGCAATGTTATGGAGAAAAATAGGAATAATATTCTATTTTACTGTGAAGTTGAAACTCAGAATTTCAATAGGTCATTCAAACAGAAAAAATACTTCTGCAAATAAATTACAGTTTCATTGTGAGCTGTAGTATTGTTATCAGCACAGATTAGTAAACTATGAAATAAGGAAACAATATAGAGACCCTCTGTTTGCACTTAGTCACAAACAGACTGTAGAAATGTCATCATTAGTTGACATTTCCATTGTGAAAGTTTCTCATTTCCTGCAAGCTTAGGCAAATGAGGGATTTAAGTAATATTTTATTTTTTATGGCTACATTTTCTGGCAGTCAGCTGTTTCAGATTGACAATAAAATTCCTAATGGTAGTTTTTTGTTCTTCTTTTGGGAAGTTTCTTTGGCAGTTTTTATCAGCTTAATAGTTGTTCTCCTGCTACTCAGCAGTGCTGAAGGCTATTCTTTCAGTGAGGTATAACAAACAAGGATGTTGCCTTTGCGTCTTCCATTTCTTACTGTGTTTCCCTGTTCCTAAATTTTTAGCATGTATTTGTGCTAATGTTTAATATTAGGTATTTTAATATGGTTTTTCTGAATTAGAGGTGCTTTAATTCACTGTCTGCTTTTTTATAACTATTTCTCCCATTGGATGTGCATATCTTATGGTATGTACGTTCTTTCAATGTCTTAGTTGTGCAAGTGAGCCATGCCCAATCACCAACTGCAAGAGAAGGAAAATTATTCAAAAAGTATATCACTTTTAATTCACATCCTCCCTGCAATATGGAATTTTCCTGCAAAATCTTTTTAATAATTTACAAAAGAAAAAAAAATAGAGAAAAGAAACTGAGACAACATCTGGTCTGGAAAACTTATCTCACAGATTTCAAATGGCATTCTCCCCATCAGAGTCAATGGGTTCGTCAGAATGTCTTCCGTACTATTATCTGTCATTTGTGATGGGGAGTGCAAACTCCTTGGGGTAAAGACAATATATATGTAGTATTGAGAGCATTGATAGCGCTTGATAACAGTAAGGGGGTTTATGATCATATACTCTAGTTTTTAAATGCTGTTATTTGAAATTTGTATGGTAAAGATGTTGCTAGCAACTAAGTGAGAATTTGTGAGTAATGAAAAAATAACTGGAAGGCATCTGTTATGGCTTTCCATCCTGTTCTTCTAGACATTTAATAATAATTGCTGAAAGGGACCAAGAAAGTCTGTCATTCCCATTGCTTAATCAGACAAATACCTTCACTAGCATTAAGGAAGTTACTGATGTGAACAAGAGTTTGTGGACTCAAGACCTTAATCTGGCAATGACTGAACTGACAGTTCTTGAACCACAGAAAGAGAAACTGCTGGAGATGTGGCTGCCCTTGTGTGTGTCAAATTCAAATCATGTTACATGGGTTCCAGGATACCAGGGGTGTTACCTGCAAGCCTGTTATCTCCCAAATGTGTAAAAACACATTTATGACATATACATCAGGGTTTCTAAATTCCTTTTTAATATGGATGTCCATGCATGATTCACTACTGTACTGCTTCTGGACTGTCAATTGAAAAATAGCATGTAATATTGCTATACTATTGCATCCTTATTGCTGATAAAATCAGGCTAACAGCTGAGAGAGCTGATTTTTTGGTTTTTATTTGTCAGACCATAAAACTGAGATGTTAGTTTTGCCTTCAACAATATCTAATTAGTAACAGTTCCTATTCAAAAACTTTCTTTATTTTTATTGGCTTGAGTTACACTGCATTTTTTATAGTGTTCTACAAAATGACTTTTTTATCATTTCTTTTAAACTTCATTATCTTTTTGATGACACAGTAATTTTCATTTCTATTTTTTGATCTCCTTTTAGTCAACTTTTTCACTTTGATTTTTCTCTACAGCAGTGCATGCTTTACCCATTTACTTTGGTAACTTTTAATGGAAATTTACTTTTTCACAAGGACACCCTAGTACTTATAGATGAGTTGTGTTTGCCTTCTTAAAAGACTTTTTAAAAGCTGGCCATCTCCAGCACCCATTAAAAATAATAAAACTGTCCTTCTGGGATATAGATAAGATCCTAGGAGGTGAACAGATTAGCAAGAAACTGAAACACAAATAGTTTGCAGCCATGTCAGATAGCTTTGATAATCTTTGCAATCTGTACTAGAGAGTGATCCTCTCCACGACTCAGAGAGACAGCTCAGGTACTGTAAAGATGGGCTTATGCTTAGAAGTACATTTTTCCTCTAGCTGAAAAATACAAATGGGAGCTGAAGTAGTGTGTAAGACGAGCATCTTGATGAGACTCGTTTATAAAATTTTTGTCTCCCTGTGAAACAGTTTGATAAGCCTTTACAATGTTTTGCAAAACTTTTTGCTGAGTTTATATTCATGGCCTGATGTCTCTCAAAATTGGAGGAAGACATTGTTGTATCCTTTTTTGGATACTTGATGTCTAGCATTAGGGTTTAAAGTTTCTATATAATGGAGAAACTTTCAAATAATCTCCCCTCAGAATATTTTTCTTCTAGCATATTTAAACTCTGAAAGCTTTGCAAAGGAGTGGGTGGCAAGGGTCTTAGAGCTATCTGGTTATAAACCAAACAAAAGGTAGCAGAGGCACATGAATTATGCAAGTTCATCAGAAGTGCAGAACTGGCAACTCTTATGGAAAAGTTTTTAAAAAATTACTTATGGTGAGCATAGTAAGATTGCATTTACTGGCTTTCCTTAATAATATTACAGTTGAACAACAAGGCCATTACATTTTTTGAACAAATAATATTCATCTTTCTTTTTTACATGACAGCTTTTCAAATAATGGAAAACCTGATTCCTTTTCAGTTAGTTTAAGGAACTAAATCAAGTGTAAATTTCACCAATAAAATCACTACTTGCATTTAAGACTTAGTCCATGCCAGTGTAGCACTACAGTACTTAAACTTTTTTTTCTGAGTCTGCATCAGTATTTGCAAATCACTAAGTGCGGAGAGCTGCAGACAAAGCAGCTGTAGGAACAAAGAATCTATTTTTGATTGTAGTTGTTTTTGATAACATAGCTTACCTGCATCAGAGGCTTCAGCTAATAAACATTAATTTCATTTTTCTACCCAGACTTTCCTGCTGTTTTTTTTCCTCTTTTATATTTCATGGAAGGTAGAGTCCTGCCAGTGTTCTGCCATTCCAGCAATGCGTGCAATATCCTAGCATAAAAATACGTAATAGAAATACTGCCTGTCCAAGCTAAAGTTATTGATTTGTTTCTTTCACACACTTAATACAGTTTAATAGCTTTTTGTCTCCCAAGATTTTTCTTTAGCACCTAAGCCATTAAAGTTATCTGGCTTCTTAATGATTTTCAAATTTCTTTGGCCATCGATGGGATACAGTATTAGTTTTGTAAAACTATCTGAAGGTCAGTTTTGTCAACTAAGTAAAATACTTTTGATAAAATTAACTCTTTCAGAGAATTATAATAAGTTTGTAACTGTGTTAGTTTAGAGTTGAGCATGCTGAAAATGTTCATAAAATCCACATTGCTATTGGGAACTGCTAGAAGAAGCATCTGCTCTTCTTTTTTAGTGTGCCTTTGTTCAGTGGTACCCACAAATTGTCCAGTGTGCCCGTTACTCTGGTATTGGATGTAGGAGCCTAAAGTCTGCCTACATTATGCCTTAAAACCTTACAATGCCTTATGAGCTCTGCTTCTTACCCTTGTTGCTCAGTAAGTATCTTGTGTGAATAGATGTAGATGAAAAATAATAGCAAACTCACTCACATCCAGAGTATAATTCTTGTACTACCAATTAATACATATTTTTTCCCAACATTTAAGTAAATTAACAATTCCAACAATTCCAATTTTTTTTTCCCTTAAAGGTGTATTTTAATTGGTAGCAATAAATTAGTAAAGAGATTTTTGTGTAGGTGTCAAGGTACTGTGCAGGCTGGCTGCTTCCTGGGTGCTGGTAGCATCTCCATGGGGGTCTGTCGGGGCAGGGCCTGGCAGCCAGGGCCCGTCCCACCCCCAGGCAGAAGCAGGGCAGGCGGGGGGCACCAGGGCAGCCCCAGCCCTGGGCATCGGGCACATCCCTGGGGACGGGGACTGGCTGAGGCCGGGCTGGGACATGGGCCTGCGGGGGGCCTGGCTCCGCAGGGCCTGTGGCCAGGCAGGGCAGGGCTGTGGGGAGCTGGAGACCAGCCCTGCTTTGGCATTGCTGGGGCAGGGGCTGATGGCCCCCGGGGGCTGACATGGGGTCCTGGGCCGTGGGCAGGTTGGGGAGAGTCCCACCCTGGTTCCCCCCATGGGTCCTGGGCGGTGGTCAGGGACAAGCAAGGCCGTGAGCAGCCTCGGGGCCATGACAGTAGGAGTGCTATGCTCCTTATTCTGTTTTTGTTCCTTCAAGTAAAATGGCATCTACAGTAATTGCATAAATGCTCTTAATTGAAAACCTCATCTAAGCTTGTCCATGATACTTCAGTTGAATGTGAATTTATATACAGTATATGAATTAGCACACATATTAATTGCTGCTGCTGCGGACTCATATTTAAAAATAAGACATTACCTCCACAAATTTTTTAGAACAATTTAAAATAAATGCTACGTATTGTTTGAAATTTGTGTGTGTGTGTGTGTGCTCATCATTAGCTTTGAATTAACGAGTTTACAAATTTCGTGTTACAGATGACAAGGCAAAGTCCTGTTCCCTTTTTTGATCTGTAGATGCATTGTAAAACTTAAGTAGATCTCTTCACATGATTTTGCCACCTTCAGATGATTTATTAGTCAAGAACTAATTTGTTACATAGATGATGTTTTATCCTTAATTATTTACTAAAAGGATCCCTTGCAATAAATGATCTTTAGGCCTGGTCACTAAAAAAACAAAATATAACCTATATTTAAGTACCAGACACAAAAAGAAGTATCTTTGGGCAATAGGATTTGTCTGTGCAGGATAAACAAATTATTTTTAATAGGTACACACAGTTCTTCAATTTGATAGCCGCTTTTGCCCATGTTGCCTGTGCCTTGTGATTCATTGAGGTCTAAGAAATTGTTCCCAGAACATCTGATATAGTGTTTTTATCCAATTAAGTCAATAATCACAAGGATTTGGAGTTCTCCATTAATACAGTGTAGTTCAAAATTAGTTGATACTAACCTGTCAGCTCAAGTGGATTAAGAGCTGGACGTCATTAGCAGATTGTGTGAACACTCCTAATCCATTTTAGGATGAAGCCAGACAGGTTAGTTTAAATCATCTTAGTGGGGTTTCAATTAGCCTAAACTCAGGCTACGTACCAGTATGAGGATATACACATATGTCGTCTTCATCAGCAGTTTCTCTCTCACGTGCATTAGTCAGCATCTCTCTTCTGAGAACAACTGCCCTCTCGGGTCTCTCAGCTGAGCTGTTCATGTGGTCACTCCTGCACTCACTGCAGTTAAAGTGAGCCAGTTATCGAAGCTCCATTATTAGTTTAAACTGTTCTTAAAAATACCTTATAGGGAAGGTATAATAAAGTTTATAGGATAATTTATATTTCAAAATATTAATTCATTATTTGACCTATGTTCTATTTCTTCCTGGCATCTAAGTAATTACATTTGACAGACTGAAACTGCGTTTAAGTGTTACAAACTATAGGGAAAGCTCTTTGCCTGGAATACTTCTGTGTGCCTCCTTAAAGGTCAATGGACCTACACTGATACACAGAAACTGAAAATGGAGCAGGAATGCCATAGCGGTGGAGAATGCATCAAATGCATGTTTCATGTTCTGAATATTTATTGGATAATATGAATTCTTCTGTCCCCTAATTATAACTACTTTACCCTGAAGTAATTATGGAAAATAATTTATTTACTACTCAAGCAATTTACTGTTATCAGTGTGGGTAATATTCCAAGTTATTATCCTCTTATTTACCGAGGAAAAATGTGTTAGATGCATTCTGATGTCCCCCCCAACTCCATATGGCCCCCCTGTATTGTAGGCATGTTGTCACGTGGCCACACAGTTAACACTCTTATACTCAGAAGGCAGCTCTTTAGACCACTAAGCCCTTTTGTTTGATGATGCATCTCCCTTTCAGGCTAGTCTCCTTTTATGCCCACCACCACTCTCACTCTGCTTTTTCTCTGTTCTTGTGCAATTGTGACATTGTCCCTGTCACAATTCCTTGCTGCAGTTGGGCCTTGGATACAGCTTCTGCAACTTCTTACCATTCCATACACCTGGAGATCCAGAAAGCAATATGGTCACTGAGGAGAGGTCTCAAGAAATAGCAGTCTGAGGCTGAGGCCCAACTATCTTCTACAGTGTTACACATAATCCAGGCATGAGAGATTACTTTTCACAAACCTTTCATCATTTGAGACCCAGCATTAAAAGACACACTGCCTTTTAGTGCTTGACAGAGTTCAGCGTAAGAGAGCGAGGTCACTAAAACCCCTAAACCGTTAATATAGCACTTCGATTTCATATAGTTGATTGTTTTAGAGCAGCAGGGATACATATCGAAAGGGTTGAGGAGAGGGGTGGAAGGTGCAGTCCTTAGACTGCAACTTGCTGTTGCTAAGTGCAGTTGCTGCCCTACTGTGTGACTGGAAGGTGATTCCTGGGCAATGAACTCTTTTGGATTTACGTACATACACTGAAGTTTGGGACTATATCTGCCTTTAAGAAGGGGGAGAGTTTTTCTTACTGATCAAGATTCTGGATGTCTTGATGTCAACATCCAAGGGTCTGGATGTTCTGGATGTCAACACTGGTGGATGTCTGAAAGTGAACAAGGTGAGGCTCCCTCCATCTACCAACCCATGCGGAAATACATTTCTTCAGCATCCACTGCCACCATCACAAGGAGGTCCAAAACACAATCAAAGACTAGTTCCTCAGAAGGAATTCTGCAGGTATCAGCCCTGCAAACATCACCCATCCCTTTTGGTCCTTTAGTGAGGAGAGGACATTTGTATACCTTTAGTAGCCCAACTTAGTTCCACCAAGGGAGAATTAAAAGCTCTTGCCCTCTAGTAAAATATTTGTGCAACTGTATCAGGGGCTTTTCTGCTCCAGCTCTTCCATTCCACTGTATCTTCCTCCCTCTGCTTTATTGTAACTGGAAATAAAGAATCAACGCAGGAATCTTCATGATTTATTTTGACCTTGCCTTATTTGAAGTTTAGAATATAATTTTAATAATTTTTAAGTTAGCTTTCATGTACAGAAAGGTTTGATTTGTTTAAAAAAGACAAAAACCTCCATATCAATGGCTCTGTCTTACTGTGTAGTTCTGCAGTACCTTCTTTGAATGAGCAGATAGGATGAGTTACATAGCAGTCACTGTTACAATACAAAATTTCAGAGTGCAAGGCCTGACACAATACACGTTGTTTGAGATGCTGTTCATGTTTTGTATTCTATATCTTTTAGAGTGTTCCCCCTTGGAGCACTGAGAGAGTGCATGGAGGATTTATAAAAGAAGTTCTTGGAAGTGAAGGAAAGCGGTACATATAGTATTTTTAGGGTAAGGGTTGCTTTTTAGTTACTTCTGAGGAATATAACAAAGACTAAGCAAAAATAATGCTTCATGCTTACTGATACAGAAGCAAATTCAGAGTTAAGAGGTCAGATGCTTTTACTACAATAGCAGTACATCTGGATCTGTTAAATAATCCAAATGACACTGCACTGACGTCACATTTACATTCCTTAAACATGTTATTACATTCCTTAAACTGTTCCTCCTTACATTCCTTAAACTGTTCCTTAAACTGATCCTTACATTCCTTAAACTGTTCTTCAAGTTTTTCAGTACATAAGAATACTAAGATTATAAAAAAGCCTGACACTAAAATGAATGTACAGTTTATTTATTTAAATGTTTTATATTTAATGTGAAAAGTAAGGTGCTTGCAACATCTTGGTATATAGTTAAAATTTATGGTAACATTACTGTGGCTGAGTTATTTAAGAATACAAGAAAAGAAAACATTTGGTTCTCTACTGCATCTTTTTAAGCAGTCTTCAAACAATGCAACTGTGTCAGTACTGAAGTATAATTATGTTCCAGACAAGACACAGCATGGTTTGGAGCCCAGGTAATAATCTCTCCTTGATTGTTCCTGGCTCTGTGATAGGCCATCTTGACTCACTCTGGACTATGTTTATAGGGAACCATGAGCTCTAAGGAGCATGGTGCTGAGACATACCTATACCTTTAGACTAAGACAGCAGAGTTCGACTTAGATTATTGGTTTGGGCATTTGGCCCACATTGCTGGAGCTGCTGGCACCAGTGTGAGGCAAAGAAATAAAGGGAGGTATTAAGGAGGCAGTAATGAACCCTAGGGCTGCAGCAGAAGCTAGTGACAGCAAGATGTGATTGAAAAAGGTGGAGAAACACTGCTATGCTACACATTTTATGTGTGTTTTAAAAATTCTACATTTCATAGAGCAAAAATATATACATATTTGCAGGCATTTATATTTTTAGCGGTGCACGTGCACACACACGCATACAAAAGAGATATGTTGCTGTATAAACACTAGTTTTGCATTTTTTGAGTGTCTAGAATATTAGGTGAAATTTCAGCAAGATCTTTATGCTTAATTCCCTGAAAGTGTGTTGGTAGATATTTTTGAGAGGAAAACAAAGTAAAATACATATTCTGAGCTACTCCGGTTTGCCAAGCTGTTCAATTTTATTCAGGGCACCTTAGGAACATATAAATAAAGACAAAGTGGCAAAATATCCAAGTGCTTGTCAGATTTAAGGAAACAACACAAATTTTCTCCCATGGAAAGCAATTATTTAATTTAAGAATGCTTACTGACATCAGTGGTGATTTTGCCGGTAGACAGCGAGTAAACAAGCTATAATGCCGTCTACAATATAAAGTTATAAACTTAACGTCTTAGCTTGCCTCTGTCAAACTCAAGGGCAAAGCTCCAACTGACTTCACTGGAGCAGGGATGAAGTATGGGACTAAATAAAGTTCTAGCTAGCTTGAAATCTACTGCACTCAGACTCATTTTTGTTGTAAATGTGTCCTGTATACCACTTTTCTCTACAAAAAGAGAAAAATTTCCGAGTATCTGTTGTTTTACATTTGTACTTTACTGGGTGCAGGAGATTTTATTTCTATCACCAGCTTAATTATTCAGAATTTATTTCAGTAACTTTATTCTATTTGGCTTCACATTATATTTTGGACTTTTTGCCCAAAATTGCAGATGTTTGCAATAGGTTATGCTTAAGAAAAAAGACTAACAGCTTCCCTTATAATGCCTGCTAATCTACTTAACTGAATCCTTCTTTCTCTTATAATTTGCCTTATCCATTCTCTTAGTTTTCCCAAACCAACTTTTGTTGTGGGGCTTATAAAATTTATTTTGCACCCTATGTATTTTACTATGTTGAACTAATGGTTTATTCGAATTTCTTATATATGTTAATTCCTGAATTGCTGTATATCCAGGACTAGATTGTTTTTGCAGTTGTAGTTTTGTCTATATTAAGACACTTCTGAGTCTATTATCACCTATCCCAATTCCATTCCTTTTCTTTAGCTGCACCTAAAAAAAAAGTTATCTTTATAGCTTTAAATCAAAACTAGGAATAAGAAAGTCCACATACAGCACAATCATAAGTCCACGTCCTTAGGTGCTTATTCAGTTCCTCTTTCTTTTTCTATGTTCTGTTTTTCAGGTAATAACTGAGCTTTTTCTTCTTTTAAACCCTCCCTTAGGAACTGTATATTAAATTAAGAACCAATTTAAGAATAGCATTCAGTCCAATCACAGTGCTTTTAAAAAATGGTATTTTAAAAGAAACTTACTTTCCATTTTGAAAACTGCAGATTACCAGTCATCTGTTTTGCCTCAATGGAAACCTAAAATGGCAGTATTCCTATAACCTTGAAAGCCTCATGAAATAGCAGAAAAAGTGGTGCTTATTCCATTTACCTGAGAAACTAAATCCTTCACTTCTCACACATCTAAAATGTGCATTAATATGCACAGAAATTTTTGATCTGTGAAAATTGCAGGACAAGGCCTGATGTGCACCATTATTTATACTACAGAATATGAGGGTTAACGGTATGCCTTAGAGAGTGGCTGACCCAGTATTTGTCACTCAAAACCAGAAATAAAACAGCTGTGTACCATAAGTTACAACACAGAACAGATAGTTATGGGCATTGCTGTAAGTTCCTTGAAAAGGCCTAGAGTAAGATAAACTAAAAGAGCCACGGGTTTTTTTATTATTGCTTTTTAAGAAAGTACAGAAAAGGAAAGAAATCAAGTTTGGAAGCCCCATCTTCCCTTCTTTTTTCTCCTATAAGTCAAAATGAGGTGCACTGATAAACTAATATAACTGACTGGTAGAGGGTCTGGGGAGCAAAACATTAGCTAGAAATGAGACAGCTAAGAGATGTAGAAGACGGGAGACAGAATAAGCAAGTATGCAGAACACGGAAGGACAAGGACAGGCCACTGGATCAGCCAGTTGATGAGGCCTTGAAATATGACTTCACTCATACTTTCTTAACTTAAGCAATGACACATGATACTTTTCTTGGGAAAAAAAGGACTGGAACAATATCTGGGGGGCCCTTAGTTATGAGTACACAATCTAGTCTGGACAAAGATCAACACAATATATTGTTGCTGGCAGGAAGATTGTTGCTCAGCAGGATGCTCACAGCATCTGGCTTAGTGAGATACTCTAGTTCTGACTTAGATGCTCTGAATAGCCCTCTGAAGGACCATATATTCCTCCATTGACTAAGTAAGGAGCCCAGGGAGACAAGCTTTAACTGTAAGAAAAAATATGGAAAAGGGAAAAATAAGTTACAGGTTTTTTGCAAACCCTGTACCTCACTTCCCCCACAGAGGTTCAGTTCTTCTCTTTCTTCCTTCACTGCAGCAGGGAAGCAGTGTGATACACCCTTATTTTTCATGGCACAGCAAGTGTTTCTTGATGAGTCAGTAAGGTTATACAGACTAGCACGTTCAAAGGATGAGAGTCCACTTATTGCTAGTCCACTTCCTTAACCAAGGGGAAATATAGGGGAAATATAACAGCTCTGCAGGTTCTACTTTTCCTTCTCATACTAAAACTTGTATAAGAACAGCTGCTGCAAGGGAGTAGATATAATGCAGACTAAATAATGGAAGTAGAAGTATTATAAAACTAATGCGTTTTAGTTTTATTTTCTTTAGAATTTTGCCAGCATTGTTGTTGACATATTAAATAATTTTCTCTCTGTTTGAATTTTCTTTTCTTTTAGAATGTGATTGAAAATGAAAGGAAAAAATGAGTAACCTTTTACACTGCTGGTACTTAGATTATTCAGTGTTTTATGTATCTATTGTACTAGACTAAGATATATTACAGCTTAACTCATTTTAGAAAATGCAAGGGTAGGCAGATTTTAAATTTAATGAATAGCTCAACATTTGGTATTGTAAAATGTTCTTAAATAGTATGTATACTTAAAAAGAGCTTAGGGTGAAATGGCATTTAAATAAAGTCCAGCCATAGAAGTATTATGTTTTCTTTATAAGAATTTTGCATCTTAAAAACAAATGAACAACTGTTAGAACACTTGGAAATGCCAAAAAATATTTTTCTATAATTTTTTATATAATCTTTTCTGAGCCTGTACAGCCCTGGACATTTGTATTAGCTCTTGCTTGAAATTTGCAGAAATCTGCTTATTTCATGGTTACAGTGACTCTCAGAAATAACCCTCATCTTATAAGGGACAGAACACTTTGAAGGAGGATTTTACAATCTCCTAACAATTTATAGATTTTAATGATGTCAGATATGTAAATTTGTAATCTGAAGTATAGGCTTATAGGCTCATTTGGCTATTTATGTTTGCTATCAGAGAGACAAAAAAATGTATAAATATGCATCTGGGGCCTACCACATATGTGTTCTGGATCTGCTACCATGATCAGCGCTACTTAAATTAACCAGTCCTGGCCTGAGTACCAGTAATACAGACTGAATGAACGTAAGATCCCCGAGAGACTTTTGGTAGTTTAGGAGTAGTGTAGGTGGACTTCCTTGTTGATGCTGAGCTCTTCTATAGTAGCATCCACAAATCCACAATGCTTCATTCTGAAGACAACGATTTGGCCTTTTTCATTCATGTCTTCACCACCTCTGGGCTAGCCTGGAGAGATACAGTGTATTTGGAAAATTTTAACTTCAGTGAGTGCCCCAAGTGTTATAATTCTCCACACCCTCAAATTTTATTTCCTGCTTTATTTCATGGCCTGATCACCCTGAATTTCCACACTGCACACATGTTAGTTTGCTCCTGGGTCTCATTCCTTCTTCACACAAAAGTATGTAGATCACAGGGCACTACATGAGGTCGAGAGGAGATCAAAGCCAACTTCCAAGTAGTGCGGCCACAGTGATGAAAGTGGGGTGAACACAAACAATCCTTACATCGTGGCAGGAGGGCCACAGGTTTTTTTCCTGGGGGCGATCCATAAAGTCAATATAAAGCCTATCTTCTTTCCCAGCACTGACTTTACATAGATTTCAAAATCAAGGACCAATATATTAAAAAGGGTGCTTAGAGTTTTCAACATCTACGTTACCCTGTGACATACTTACTCTGTGGTAAGGACCAAGCATATCTTTGTGGGACAGCTCTGGATTAAGGTGTTACTTCCTCAGAGAGTTAAGGACTTTGAACATAGTCCAGCTCAACTGCAAGGTGCACTGTAGTCAGTATTTTCCAACTAAGTTAAAGTAACATATATAAATAAAATAAAAAAAGAAACAAAGCACTCTTCCCATAGACAAGAGAATCAGAAAACAAACAGGAAAAGTGTGTAGTCCTGTTTCTTACTACCCTACTGGAAGAAGCTCACAGTGATTACTTTGATATGCAAATACCTGTGTAGAATAGATAGTCCTATCATACTGTGCTCTTTGATAAATTACAAACTCATAGGAAATCACACAGCCTGAATAAGACTTTGGAAATTTTTCTGAAAATCACTGTTTGCTTGTAAGAAACAATACATCAATGGCAAATATTCTTGAAGTCAATGGGAGATTCCAAAATAGCTTTCACACGGCCCAGGATCAAATCGGAAGTTTGGATTTGTCCTAAGGCAATTCTCCAAAGCCATAAACCTCAGTTTATTACTCACAAACATTAAAAACAAAGAGAAGGTGAGAGAGCAAGGGTGAGATTAAAAAGAGAGTGGTAGTTAATTATACAGGAAACATCTTTTTCTGTTCAAACTAAATAAATTACTTGGCATACACTTTTTCAGGTGTTATTTAATTAAAATAAATTACAAACATTCAAGTTAAATTTAGCATAACAAATTATATTAGCCTCATGATATGATAAGAACATATATTACTATTTCCAACACTTTTTCTGGTGGATTTGTTCTATTTTATGAACATTATTCTTATTCTTCATATTAGTAAAGGAATGTATCTTACTGCTATTTAAATACTTCATGGATAAAAGAGAACATTTGGATAAACATATTATGTTATGCTGTCTCTATAACCGTATTTTTCTATGCTGCTCTTTGTGAAGTGCATACATGCAAGGCATTGTAAGATTTATAACTTCGGAGAGGTTTTGCATATTTTGACTGATCACAATTAAAATATGTGTATATCTTCTGATTCTGGGAAAGTGTGATCTATATTCATCATAAGAATAAAGGACAAAAAACATCCACTGGTTATTAAAGGAGTAATTTATCCGGATCACAAATCAGATTTTTATTCATAAATGTGGGACATGGTTTTGCAAAATAATTATAAACTGTTGTCATAGCTGCACAGTTTTTTTCTTACACTTTTTTTCAGTCCCAGTAGGTGAATATAAAAATTTCTCAGTATACTTATGAAAGTAAAATGCACCTGTTTAAAAAACCCAAAAACTCGACAGATACAGAATTTAAGGTAACCTCAATAGAGATTACTTGTTTTTCAGCACTGGCATCCCAAATCAGTATTTCCTATCTATTTTTAATAAATGAATGTTCCTAACTATAGTAATAAAGAGAAAATATTTCCCTTTTTAAGGCATTTTGTTGAAATTTGCTGTATGAAAAATGAATACACTAGCTTAGGAGGAAAAAAGAAGCAATAGAATGATATGATTTACCTTGTCTATCTAAGAAAAGTCAACTGGATAGAGGAAAAATATTACTGAAAATTCATCAGAGTTTTTAAAAGAGAAAAGAGTGATTACTTGATAATGAGTATAACAGAAGAATACTTTTTTTGGATTTAAAATTGACTTTTTAGGGCAATGTGAATTATATGGTACGCGAAACCATGCCTAAAACCAATAAATGTATTGCATAATATTATATGTTGTACAAGTTGATTTTCATTCACTAGTTATAATAGATGTCTTAATGTCTTCAAATGGCTTAAGATTTCTAGATGGCACACCAAGAGGTGGGTGCTTTCACTGGCTAGGATGTCAATTTAGGAGAACTTTTTATGGAGGCTTTAAAGATACCTTTCTTTCCTCACTGGTTATGTAGAGAATTTAGATGTTCAGTCCAGAAGAGCTTATTCAGCTGCTGCCTAAAATTTAGGCAAATGTTAAGAGCCTGAATAAGATAGAATGACCCCAATAAGTAAAAGAGGGCACTTAGCAGCCCAACTCTTAAAAAGAAAAAAAACGTCTTGGACACTGTAGAACAGTCAGGTAAGGGTTGCCTGTGCTGTGCCAGATGAGAAGGTGAATTAGGCAAAAATGTTTTGGCCACCCTGGAAGCCCAGAGCAACTGCTTTCCTTGAATCCTGAAAACATCCATGAATGTTGCATGTCCTTAGTAAAGAGTTGCTGGGAAGCAACCTATTGCATGAAACCTTTGTATGTCTGCCATTCCTCTAGCATGTGACAACATGGGAAAAATGGGTATCATCTTCAAGCATAATATGCAAAACTATACCTAATGGAAAACCAGAGAGAAACATAGTAGCAAAGTGAATTAATAAATAAAAAGTATAGCTATATCCTCTAGACCTACCAAAACTGCTATTACAGTTATTGAACGGTAATTAGAATGAAAAAAGTGAGTGTCAACAAGCAGCAGGGGCCTAGATGAGATAAAGAGGAGAAAGCTGAGCTATTTTTTTTTTCTGGGCGTTTAGAAAGATAATGGGATGGTTTCAAACACAAGTAATATAAGACAAGGTGAATTCCCTTGTCTCAAAAATGTAATGCCTTTAAAAATCTAAATTTCTGTTGAATAACATATTAAAAATGGTAATTTGTTTGCTAATAAATATCTGAGAGTTCAGAAATCAATGTTTCAAACGTTTCCTTTGTTTTTAAGAATTATTCTAAATATTGATGTTATACTCCTGTGGATCTCTTGTAAAATAATTCAGTTATTAGAACAGTTTCTCATCTGAGGAACCCATGTATTTGTAGAATTGCTTTAATAAAAGTTTTCTGAGTATTTTTTCATTTCATTTCCAAGTTGCCAAAGTCTAAATTTATAGCAAAGACAGCCAATTAAGAAGATAATCACTGCTGCTCTTGCTGACAGAAGAGTTATGATCATCCTCCTCAAAGATTCGATTTCTCACAGTTATGTGAGAAACAGACAAAACAGGAAAACAATGATTTGAAGTTGGAATTGTCCAAATTCACACAGTAAGTGAAGCAAGAGATAAGGAGTACGTAGGACTCCACAGGATTTGCAAATAAGCTGTATATTCATTAGGATGTGCTATTTTTTATGTTGGATAAGTCACAGGAATTTCCAAACAACAGTATTGACCTTTTCTCTTTTTTTTTGGAAGGAAATAAATAAAGGAACAAAATCTCCCCAGTGCAGTTGATTCTTTAGCGATCAGGAGAGTGATCAAACTGTGCACAGCAAGAAAATACAGCATCTTAAAGTTCTGTCATTAAAATTTCAGGATAAATGCTGAACATACAGAGACCATGGGCTTTTCTTTTGGCAATACTGATTTTCTAAAGAAATTATCTCAATAAATTTCAATAACTTCTGAATATTTTAACTAGAACATTTGTGAAATTTGGGGCCATTTTGGAAACTATTCTCTTTCTGTGGCATTATACTTACCTCTGAGATAAAGCACAGCTGCACAAATCTTTACAGCCAGAAAAAGGATAGGTACAGAAAACTTGTGATGTTTGCTCAGAAAATGTTCGATAAACACAAAAAAACTTTCTGCAGAAATCTCCAAATATACCAATAATATAAATATACCAATTTATTTTCAACAAAGATAAAACATACGGCAGTGGTATTTTCAGTTGTAGACTGTTATACCTAACATATAATATTACTTACCTGAATTAATCAAAATAATATAAAATTGAATAAATATAAACATTAAAATAAACTTCAGTCAATAAGGTTCCTTAAAACTGTGATGTGCTATCTTTCAAGCCTGAAAATATTAACAAAGCCTACATTTCCACATTTGATCTCACACCTAATAAAATTATCAGAAATAAGCCCACGCTGCCCAGTCCTTTTCTTGGTTACGAGACAGGACTCCTAATCAGCAAACCATTTTCTGCAATAAAGTTTTGCTCACGTTTACTATCCATGCCACCGTAAGTAGGCAGTACATTTAACATCAGCACAAAAGACAACTTACATTGTCTTTTGAAGGCTGTTCTGAAGATGGTCTGAAGACCAAATTTGCTCTCTGAACAAGACACTAAACCTGAGTGAGACCCAAACATTGCTGGAGGATGGTCCTCGCTGTGTGAAACCCATGTGCTTAAGTATGCCTGTTGGCTCTGAATACGCTGCTCAAGAGACAGCTTTTTGGATTTGAAGTGAGCTTTTCAGAAGACACAGCAATACTGAAGATACACGGCTGCTCCCAAAACTTCTGAAAGAACAGAACAATTATAGCCCTTTCTCACCCAAACACAAGCCTCTGTCCTTATTACGATCTGACACTTTACCAGGCAAACTGATGGTACAAAAGCTCCTCGCCACACCTAGGCAGCCATGGCTGTGTTAGATTTTATCTTGCCCTATCACTATTATGGCTTAAATACTTGCTGTTCTAATCATAGCAGTTTAGATGGAAAACATTTTATGCTATGTGCAAGAATAGGGATAATTTTGGCAGAGAGAAATACTTTCTGAGATCAACACTCAGAAGAGGAACTTCTGCTCTGCACTTAACTTCCTTATTGTCTTTAGCCTAGAACATTTTGTTTTCAGTCATCTTGCTGCTGCTGATATTTGTAATGTGCCCAGCCTTTCATTTTTGTCTTTCCTGTCACAGCTACTGCTTACATTGTACCCTGTAGATTCACTATGTCTTTCCCTGATGATGTATAACACTATGTGTAGCTGTGATTATCACCTACATATACAAGTAATATAAACCTTTTCTTTTTTTCTTTTTTTCTTTTTTTTTTTAAATGCAGTAGCATTTGCACCAGCTTCCAATCTTATGTACCACTTTCTCCTCCTTCAGAACCAAGCTGGCAATTCTCATCTTGAATAGCTTTAAAATTGCTCATAGCAATCAATGACAACTGAGGCATCACTAAAGAATTTCTTTTATCCCCAAGCTCCAATTTAGATCAGTCATTAAGCTTGAGTAAGCTTGAGCTGTCAGAACATTGTCCCTCATCACATGCTCTAAGCACAAAAAGTCAGCTTCAAAATCAAATTTGTTCTATCTCTTACTACATTTTGTAATAGTCTAGTATGAACAATAAACTTTACTGAAATAGTACTGTCAATCTTTAGAACTCAGATAACTATACAGGCTTTTTATCTAAGGAAGGCTGCTGTACCTCAAATATGATCCACACTAAATCATTTCCTTATATTTCTTCTTTTATGATGTCTGATCTTGTTAGTGATGTATACTACATTGCTGTGTAGTGCCTTTTTTATATAAGCATACATTTTAAAAATATGAAATGAAAGTATAAATTCAAACATGAGAAGGAAATCTTCTAAGTATCTAAGTATCTGATATATCAAATATATAAAGACCCTTAGATATCCATATAAGCAGTCTTTGTTTCAAACAGAATTCAGTCTTAAAAGTGTCAATTTCAAACCTCTGTTTAGGCTATATTTCTGAATTTATTCTGGAGGCCTTTTCAACCGTCTTGTAAAATAAACTCTGGTAATTTTTTAATTCTTCATGTTCACCTGAGATCTCCTTTCATGAGCAGATGGAAGCTGAAAACAAAATCTGGCCTGAACAGGTTGTTTGACTTTCTGACAGTGATCTGATTTTTTGGTTAAGGCCTAGTTTGAAAAAAGTGCTGTAAAAGCTCTGTGTATATAAAGTATATAAATACAGTACATAAATACTGCAATCTGCTTCAAATGAAATTATTTACATGCTTTAAGTAGTGTCAGCATTTTTTAGGAGGCCCTAAAAGTAGAATGAACAAGGTGATACTGTCAAATGGTGTTTTTGCAAGTGAATGGTAATCTTTAGTGGGTTAACACAGACACCTACCCAGCTGCTCACTTACTACCCCTCCTCAGCAGGCAAGGGGGAAAAATAAGATGGCAAAGTTTGATGATGAAATAAAGACAGGGAGATAACTTACCATTTGCCATCACAGGCAAAACAGACTTCATTTGGAGAATATTATTTGATTGCCAATTAAAATAGATTTGAATGTTGAGAAACAAAACCGGAAATTACAACAAAACCTTTCCCCCAACCCTCCTTTTTTTTCAGGCTCCACTTCACTCCTTCTTTCCCAATTCCTCTACCCAGCACCCTCTGAGCAGTGCAGAGGGATGAGGAGTGGAGGTTATGGTTAGTACATAACAGTTCCTCTCTGCTGCTCCTTCCTCCCCACACTTTTCCCTGGTTCTAGTGTGAGTCCTCTCCATGGTCCTTCAGGAAAAAATCTGCTCCAGCATGGGCTCTCCATGAACTAAAGCTCCTTCAGGAAATATCCAGCTGCTCCAATGGGGGGTTCTCTGTGGGCTGCACTGTGAATATCTGCTCCAGGATGGTCCTCTCCATGGGCTGCAGATGAATCTCTGCTCCTAGTGCCTCAAGTACCCCCTCCCACTCATTTTTCTCTGACCTGAGTGTTTGCACTAGTTACTCACTTTTTTTACCTCACTTCTCTGCCTCTCCAGCATTTTTGCCCTTTCTTAAATATGTTTTAATAGAGGCACCACACACTCAGCTGTGTCCTGTAATGGGTCCATTGGAGCCAGGTGGAACCGACTGTGTCTGACATGGGGCAGCCCCTGACCTCTTCTTACAGAGGCCACCCTTGCAGACACCCAGTACATAAGCCCAAATCGCACATTTGTGACTGAGGACTGTGCAGATTCTCAGTTCTACAAGCTACAGGTAGTAGCAGGCATGGGGGCAGCTCAACCAGGAGTCTCTCTCCATCAGAGCATCCTACTCCTAAAATTACAATGATCATAAATAAGAGTGTCTGAGATGCTCTTTTTGTATGTAACTTCTTATTGTAGTCCTAGGACATTTTTTGCAGGGCAGAGTTGTTCCAAGGAACACTTGAAAAAGTTGACTTGAGTTTCAAGCTTTATTATTTCTCAAGTAATTTTTCCAGTTTTAAATGTTTACCAAATAACTTCAATTATCTTGAAAGAGTAGATATTTAGGACCAAATCCTATTTTAATTAAATGGACTTTTAACCTACAACGTGTTCAGAACTATTGATTTCAGGAATGCCTGTGGAGTAAGGAAAACTTCTCAGTGTGAGTAAGGGCAGAGTATGATACAATAAGATACACTTCTCACTGAAGAGATAAAGTGAAAAGACTATTATAGGATCTTTTCTAAGATAGTTTCCCACACTCTTCAGTCTCTCACTAAAGATTTTAGTTAATAAAATTGGCTGTGATCTATAAATCGTCTCAGAATGCTCAATATTTGCCTGGAAACAAAGGTAGAAGCATGCAGATATGGATGACAAAGGTTTCTAGATTTCATCTTTGAACATGTATATTTTAATTCATCCATTTATCATTCATTAAATTTCTTAAATTATATGTCTTGTTAGGTCAGATGATGGAAGCTCTTCCCTTTTTTTTTTTTTTTAAAATCTATTGGAGCTATTGGTTGCAACAAGTTGCATCCCTTCTTAACAAGTGAAAAAGAACATGGCATTAGATGTAAACATAACCAGAGACAGATATTTCTGATTAGCTGCTATTCATCTGCAGTTACGTAAAGAGGCATAAATAAAAAGTGAGAGAACTGAAGAGCTTTCAGATGAATACATGTCGTTACATAAACACATTGAATACAAAGTTGCAAAACGAGATTGGTTCTTAACTATACGGTCTGTAACCGAACCCAGGTGACTGCAGTGTTCATTCTTCAGCTGTCAGCTATCCAATTGTCAATCATAAGGACATATCTCCTCAGGAGATGTATGCAAATATTTTTTGACTAAGGTGCAGTGGTAGGAACAAACTTTATGATCAAAGCAAAAAGGGGCTAGTAGAAAGAAATAGCACCAGACTTTTTAAGAAAATGCAGTAACAGTGGTTAGTCAATCTTTTATAATGAAGAACAAATTTTTAATTAGGCTTGATATGCAGAGCATTCTTTAATTCAAGTGTACAGACATGTCAAATATATATCTTTATGAGACTGCATGAACTTATAGGTACTCATCTCTTACGTAGGCACCATTTTTAATGGCAGGAATCTAAGGCAAGATTTTAAAATGTAGCCAATGATTTTAGGAAAATTACTTTACAAAGAAGAGAGAATATACAATGAATGTTGCTGACTATTTTTGGTCTGTGACCCTCAAAATCATTAAATATTTTTTCAGATCATAGAGTTTTTCTGAGGTGTGACATGACAGAAAATATTGCTTTAAGTACTGAAATGCTATACTTTCTAGATAGGCAAGAAAAAGTGATTCTTTTCTTTTACTTAGAATAATATATATTCAAAGAAAGACAAGATGGAAAGTAAGGTGATTATTTTGGCCCAGAGAGCAGAGGAATCCACAGTATGGTCCAGATTTTGAAGTCTTTTTGGAAATAAGCAAGAGGAACTGATGGGTTATGAACTGGAGAATTTGAGCTGCTGAATGTATTCTGCTGTGAAAAGGGAAAACTGGATCAGGCAAGTGTTAGGATTGATGTCTAGCACCTGACTTGCTAGGACAGTCATGTAAATGACAGAACACAAGGAAGACAAGCTTAAGAAACAGGAGTTGCTCGTTGCTTACTGAAATAGTTTAATGGAACTTAATTAGATGATAGATTTGGATTTAGAAATAACTGTGGGAATGCTTGGTACAGTTAAGCCATCCAAAATATTAAATGGATCCCTGTTACTGCTGTTACTGCTACCTCCTGCACTTGGAAGCTGTGAGCTGCTGTGAGTGGCCTGCGGGTGCCTCTCTGTTTCCCAGCCGCTGCTGCTGCCGCCTTCCAATCCTTCTCCTTACTCTCCACGTCAGTGAAGTTAAACCAATGGTGCTGCATAAACATACTTGGTGAAAATAAAATGAAAATGACAAAACTATGCCTAAATGGTTTTGCCGACTTACCACACTTTCTGTCATGAAAAGGTACTTGATTTTTTAAAAATCAGGCTATTTTTTTTAAATGATCATAGGATGTGACAGGTAGTGGCAGATACTATATCACTGGTTATTAGTGGTGGAGATTGTGAACAGTATTTTAACTTTACCTTTTACGCAAATATTACAAGCACTTTTTAAATGTCCACAAAGGCTCATAGCACTCCTTTGACAGAGAGGTTTATATTTGGATTAGGGCAGATCACTGGCACCTACTGTTTGGTTATTATCACAACTAATCAGAGGATGGCAATAAAATTTCTGTGTAAAACCCCTTTAGAAAAGGCTAATTCTCATGCAGCAAGGCCTCAGTGTAATACAGAGGTGTGTATTACAGAGGAGGAAACCTTAAATGTAGCATCCGTTAAAATCCCTCGGGGACAAAGGCACTAATGAATGTTCATTCCAGAATGACTCTGGTTATGTCCTTCTGCTATGGCAACTTATATCATCCCGGTCTCATTTATAAGGATTTGTTATATTACAGGAATTTTCAAGTCGGTAAAACTATACTGTAGTATTAGAGATTTAGCTGGGACCATACCCTATCTGTTAAACAACATGCTCAAACTTACAAGTGACTGAGTAAGAGATGTGGGGCTGGAACTCCAGAGCTATCATTCCAAAGCTTCTGCCATAACTCCTAATAGCCATACTCAGCTCTTTTTCTACGTATCAGAATATCATCAATATTTTACTCTTTCTAGGAGTCACACTCAAGTTAGCAGTCCTGTTCTGGCACATGGTAAGCATAGTGGTCTGAACTCAAAAGAAAAATGTCCCACCAAATTAACAAAATGCTTCAAGATGGCTAGATCTTAAAATCATTCGCTTATTCAAAAAAATAACTTGTTTTCTTGTCTATCTCTTTGAAAACTGGCAGTAGCAGAATAGAAATTACTAATATTAGATCAAAATGTTTGTTCCTATATACAAAGCAGCTCAGGTACAAGGAGCTGGCATTAACATATAAGCATACAGTAATTGTAATTTAAACTAGTAATTGTAATTTAAACCGTGAATTCTGCATGATATTAGAAGTATCAAAAATACCACGGGAACAGTTGAATTTCTAAGACTGGAAATCGAACTCTGTAATTTGAATCTGATTATTTTTCTGTTTTATTAACAAGTGTTTAAATAGTTAAAAAATTATATTAATCTTAGGTTTTTCTTGAGAAAAATATTCAGTTAATGTAATGTGACTTGAAAAAAAAATAGATTTGGTTGAGAAATATGTTAGTTGTGTTAAATCTACTCACTACATGGACATAAAATGACCACCTAGTGGATAAAGTGAAATAGGTTTCTGTTAACGGTATTCCTGCAAAAATAGTGCTACTAGCATTGCTAAACTGTACAAAAAGCTATTCTACTCAATATTTTAAAATATTCAAGTTTTTTTTACTGAAGATAATTTTTAATACTTGTGAACATCCCATCCCATATAGATTACATTTTCCCCTGATTAGTATCTTGATCTGGATTTCTATCAGTGCTTTGAAAATGGTTTCATATACTGCGCTGGACAAAGATGTGATATAAATCTACAGTTGGATCCACAAGTACTGTGAACAGTCATTCAGAAACAGAGAATTTGCTGCTTTTCTCCCACGCTGCAGTTATTTAAATGTTTGACCACATCTAATATTAATACAAATCAGTATCTACAAACAGTACTCAGTCTCATTTTCATAGTTCAGATTTATATGAAAGAGAGACTATTGAATTTTCAAAAGCATCCAACGGATTTGATTCTACTGTGTAGCAGGGTTAGCTATTTTAGAATATGGAGCTGATAGAATATTTTCCTTTTTTCATTTTGTGCCTAAAAACTTAGAACTTCATCTCAATCAAGGAAAAAAAAAAGGGCATGGGGGAACCTTTTTTATTATTTACTTACTAAATATGTCACTGTCTCAGAATGTTAAATTCTAGATAAAAATATATTCATATGTATTTTCTAATCTATTCTAGCCTAGCTACATAATTCAATTAACTAGAACGCAGTGATTTCAAAGTATATAGTCACACAATCTAGCTTATACAGTATGAAACTGCATGCAATTGATCCCTTTTTAAACCCTTACTTCTAATTAACTCTTGTACAGATTTGGTCCAAGTGGTGGGCTGAATCTTGCTGAATCAATATGTCTCTGAGGAATTCCAAGGTTTGCCTTGAACCCTTCACTATAAAGTAAAGTAACAAACTGTGGGCAATAAAGCCTGAACAAGAGAACTGCATGCACAGTTCTACTTCCATATCTCCATACCATGCTTAAGCAAATGTTCTAGCTGGTCACTTAGCAACATTCCCTATCGCCTGATATAGTCACTTTTACCTTGTGTACTTAGTTCACAGAAGCATTGGTGGAAAAATCCGGTTTGGTAGCAATCTGTATCCACTTTGCACAACAGTAAATGACTACACAAAGTGTAAGTCAGCAAAGATCACGCCTCAGACAGTCACGCTGTTCTGCTGTCTGGCATTGCTTTCACAGTCTCAAATTCCCATACAGTATTACACGAGTTCTGAACCTGGTAAAAGGTGCTTAACTGATACCCTCGGGAAAAAGAAATTGAATGACCATGTCATTACAAATTCTTTCTGTAACAGAAAGAATCAAGATTTTGAATCTTGATTAAATGTAAGTCTCATTTAAATTTGAGAGCAAAGTAGGGATCATTAGCCCAGGTATTTAAAAAACTTTCAATTTATTCTTGAAAAATTTACATCCCAAATAATCAAAACGTTGAAAATATATTAGTTTTTGGCTTCCCTTGGGCCATAACCAAACACAGTGAAGAAATAAATAGTTAATAGATTTTTTTTTTTTTTTGATGACTCCAGTATGTTTCAGATCCACAGGCTGTCAGTAATTAATACTGTATGAACAGGTAATAAAGAGTTGTAGTGATATGAGTCCAGATTATCAAACTCCTAAAGAAGGAATAGGCCAATTTAACTATAAACTATAACTTTTTATGCTCTTAATTTCTTCTTTGATGATGTATTGTTATTAATTACTAATCTTTAAACACTTTTAGTTTATTCCAGCTAGCAGAAAATTCAAAAATAATAATAATGATTGCTGATACCACTGAGGTAATTTAAAAAGTTGTACTTTCGTATCACCGAGATTGAAAATTTTGTCTGTGGTTATTACTTAAGCTAAAAAATAGGAAATAGCTTCCTTCCACATGCATATAATAAATATATATATAAATGTTACAAGCTTAAATGCATAGGGTCAGATATATTTTCTGACTACCTCAGTTTAGTTACTTCTGTGAACTATTATTGACTGCATTCCTTCAAGTGCAAATTTAAAATATGCATAAAAATAAGGTTACATAATGATATTAATTTTTATTTAAATAAATTACCAAATATTCTCATTTTCATTCTAATGCTATTCTTCAGTTCCGAAAGTACATGTGAATTAGATCCATGCCTAAATGAGGATTAGTGACAGCTATTTGCAGATACTAAAAAAAGCCTACGCATTACAGTTAATCTTACTGGCTAATACTTGCCAACAACATTTAGTAAGGGATTAAGAACAGATTCAGGAAGTTAAACTCAGAAAAAAAAAGCTTTAAAACAATTCCTCAGAGGTATGAAATATTTTTATTATTTATATTAGTAAAAGAAGAGCTAGAGCCTGCTAAATATTACAACGGAGCCAGACTAGGACTGAAAAAAAAAAAAAGGTGCTTAGAAATCTTGTTGCAGAAGCCATTCCAGGGTAGTTCAAGTACACAAGTGACTGACAAAGTTCAGCACAGTGATCAATGCCCATGAACACCTTCAACACCATGGCATAGATAGTCATGTCTGTCATGTTTTAAATTGGTGGACTGGTTTTTCTAAGTGGCTGCATTGATAAAATGTAGGTGAACAACAAAGAAATGAGGAGAGAGAGACTCCTCATTTCCATTTTTCAATAAAAGTCAAAAAAGTCTTTTTATAGGCATGCTTATGACACTCCTACTCTTTCCTCTGGCAACTCTTGTTGCTTGTTCATCAAGGCAAAATTGATAAAGATGAAAAGCACGTTCCTTCATAATCATATTTGTTTTCATATGCTTTCCTTTGGCTTAAAACCTTCTAAATCTGTGACCGTTGTGTTTACACAGTGCTGACAGCTGCTGAAAGCGTTTCATCTCATACGGCACAAAGAAGAACACAAAAGGAAATAGTCATAAAGCATCGCTGTTCTTTTTCAGGTTTTCCTGTACTTCTACTCTCTTGGTGCTATGCAACATTGCATTTTACATCACAGAACAAAGTAAAATATACAGGAGATGGGCTTCAAAGACAAAGGGACATTTTAGATTGTTCTGCTTTCTCCCATGTCTTTTGCTGCTAAGATTAGTGGACATGGTAATGAGCGGCAGCTAATATTTAGGTACATTTTCAAATTACACTTTGTGCTTTTGACTAAGAGGTTCCCATATGATCAGAATGTAGAAGTGAAAAGACGTCCCGTCTTTCTCAAAACAACCTTGTTAACATCTAATATAAACAACCGATGGATACTGATCTGTCCACTTCTCGTGGTTTAACCCCAGCCGGCAACTGAGCACCACACAGCTGCTCGCTCACTCCCGCCTGGTGGGATGGGGGAGAGAATCGGAAGAGTAAAAGTGAGGAAACTCGTGGGTTGAGATAAAGACAGTTTAATAGGGAAAGCAAAAGCCACGTGCTCAAGCAAAGCAAAACAGGGAATTCAGTCACTCCTTCCCATGGGCAGGCAGGTGTTCAGCCATCTCCAGGAAAGCAGGGCTCCATCATGTGTAACGGTTACTTGGGAAGACAAATGCCATCACTCCAAACATCCCCCATTCCTTCTTCTTCCCCCAGCTTTATATGCTGAGCCTGACGCCATACGGTATGGAATAGCCCTGTGGTCAGTCGGGGTCAGCTGTCCTGGCTGTGTCCCCTCCCAACTCCTTGTGCACTCCCAGCCTCCTCGCTGGTGGGGTGGGGTGAGAGGCAGAAGAGGCCTTGACTGTGTGTAAGCACTGCTCAGCAGTAATGAAAACACCCCTGTGTTACCAACACTGTTTCCAGCACTAATTCAAAGCATAGCCCCATACTAGCTGCTATGAAGAAAATAAACTCTAGCCCAGCCAAAACCAGCACAGCACTGTAGAACAAGCTTATGCAGTGTTTTGTGAAAGCAAGAACATATAAAATTTAATCTTATTACAACAGAGATCAATAACGTGCAAAACTAATGTTTGACTGCATAAAGCTGTTGTACTACATGAGGAATATTATCCCCTTAATTTGGACTATTATATTTATTTATAATGAATTATTTTACTAAAGCTGTTTAAAATTGATTTAACTTTTATATGAGAAAATTAATTTAGAAATCTTTTACACTCTCGTTACAAAAACTAATGCCCTGAAAACTGGCAACTTCTGGCTTTTGTTATGTAATCAAAGAAAAAAGTTTTCAGTTGTACAAAACTTATAAGCACACTCACCTAACCACCCAGGCACACATATACTTATATTCATTCTCTTGCTTGGTATCTGTTTATAAGGATATACAATTATTTTGCATGATATTATCTTTTTTTACAAAAGACTTTTATTTATTTTTTAATAAAGCTGAATTTTTTTTGCAAAAAATGACATTTTTCAAGCAAATACAAGATTTTAAAAAGATCGTTCTATACAACACATTTCTATTCTACCAAACTTTTCAATATCTTATTGATAACCTTATAACTTATTTTGGTTATGTTCGTCTCAAGTTATATTGCTTATCTTATCCAGCATTACTTAAGACTGAGGGAGCGGCTGTGACTTTGGAAACCCATTGATAGCAATCCAAGTTGATTCTCCAGATGACCAACATATATGGAAATTAAAGTATGGTTTCTCATAGTGTAACAAACAGACTTGATACAGCACCTCTGTTTCCTCTGTGGATCAAATCTTGTCATATATTTTGCCTAGCTGTTCGACTTCATCATTGCAAACTTTCACAACCCAGTTATGCATTTTGAGAGAGGGAAAGCTGAAAGTGTGGAAACTGTGCGTATTTATTAAATAACACATGGAATATTCTGGCCTTTTTTCCTTTTTTAGTATTTAAAATACAACCTTTTAATTTCTGGTCTAGGGAAGACGGACCATAGCAAAGCAGAATGCACAGATTCTGCTGAAGATATCTTCATCCAGGCATTGTAATGTGCACAGTGTCTTATTTTACTTGCCTTTTATTAAGTTATAATAACTGACACTCACCCTGATATACAATTAGCAGAGCTCTCATTGCAGGTTGTTGCTGTTTCATCGAGGAGAGCCTCCTCAAGACTTTTATCTGTCACTATTCACTAGTCCCAAATCCTCAAGCTGTTCTTACTCAGAACTCAGTTGCTGGATGAGAACTACCAGCTGAGAGTTTGCAATTCTCAGTATTTTGGAAGTTCCAGGTGGGCAAATTAACACCTATTTCCAGTAAGCTGCAATATACCTCAGAGCTCACTGCTGTCTGAATTGAACAGTGTGAATGAACTCTGAGATAATATGAGTAGCAGGGACTGTAAATCAACCATATTCTTCTCCTTGACTGTATCATAAAAAAAAAAAAAAATTGTGCATGAACAACCCTCAGGATTAATAAATAGTGAAAAAGAGATTTAAAAAAGAAAGGAAGAAAGGGAAAGAAGGCAATTTTATGTCACAGGTAAATAACCAGCAGTATGAAAAATATAAAATCATTATGTGATTATTGCTACAGATTCAGTGTTGTAAGTAGTCTTTTAGTTTACAATTTTTTCTAAGTTAATGGTAAAGACTTGCAATACTGGCAGATATGTTCACTTCGCTTGTGCGCGCACACGCACACATGTAGGAGCACACCACCTTGTTAGTAGTCTGTGTTTTCCATCAGAAATCACACGTCAGTAAGTTTCAGTCTAGTGGTCAGGGAAATAAAAAATAGTTACATTGCAGAAGTATATTGCATAGGAATGTGTTGTGCCTCCTTTGGAGGTAATACTGAACTTTATTGTGTAATTCAAATTATGTATCCTTATATCTTATAAGAATACATAAGAATATATAAGATATAAGGATACATAATTTGAATTACACAATAAACATAAACATACTGAATAAACAAAATCTGTCATTATATTGGAATTAAAACACGTAAAATGGAAAAAAAATAATTTTTCTCTTTCAGGTTGGTTATCAAAGAAAAAGTTGCTAAACAATTGAGGATTTTCCTATAATATCTGTCTAACTCAAAGGCTACAAAATCAGAGGAACAATAGCCATTCTTCCTGCATGAACATGCAGAAGTGATATTGATAGTAGGCAATTATAGTATTGTTTGTCGTCAAAGCACTCCAAGACCTGTCTTCAAGGTCATCTCTTTTTACTCTGAGGATCCTGCTGTTGCACTGTGTATACTTATCTTTTCTGTCAGTTTTGTAAGAGAAGACCCAAGCTTTCTTTGGGAAAGAACTAGAATATCAGCCTAACTTCTACAGACATTTCAGTCCTGTTAAGCCTAGCTGGAGGCAGGCCCCTTCCTGAAGCCAGACTATGGCTTCATGGAAGAGTATTGCTTGAGGCACCTCTTATTGTGTGTACCTACAGACTAACTTAAGCAGGTTTTGCTCAGTGAGTTTTTGTCTGTGTAACTGTTTTTGTGGGGACCATTCATAGGTACCTATGTCTCCCTCTGCCTTCATCCCCTATATTATTTGTTGAATATTCATATGCAGTTGACGTGTATGAACTTCACTGAGTGGTTACCTGCTGTTAACTAGATGGTCTGAGAGTCCTTGGGATATTTTTTGTGTTTAGACATGGGGCCTCTGGCACAGTATGCCCAGGATGTACCCAATCATGGTCCTTGGGATATTTTTTGTGTTTAGACATGGGGCCTCTGGCACAGTATGCCCAGGATGTACCCAATCATGGAACCGTCCCCTTTGCCTTATTGAAGTAGTTTTCAATTAGCCCTTTTTTTTTTTTTTATAACTTTTTTAAACTTTTTTTTTTTAATTTTTAAATTTTTTAACTTATCAGAAAGGATTAATAGCTCACTAGATGTTTCAAAAATTATCACAGGATATGAAAAGGTGGTAGAAGAAAATTCTGAAAATTCATCCGTTCACAGGCAGTATAATGAAATATAAAATATATTTGTCTGGGCCCTCAGCAGGCAGGTATGTAGTATTTCCACTTCTGCTATTCCATTGAGGTTTTACTTAAGTAGGGACAATTTTATATTTGCTCCGTAAGATTTTTATCATGCGGGACTAGCCACATACAATTTTTGACATTGCTTCTGGTCAGTCAGCAAACAATGTGTAAACATCCAGTCACCAAATAAAGGATAAAGATAAATCTGTGGCCACTGGAGCTTTTTGGAAATTAAGAGGTGTTCAGAAGCAGGTACAGACTGGACACTAATCTGTACCCAACTTCTAAAAAATATCTTTCAGTGTTCCCAAACTCACAACCTCAAAAGGAGGAAATATGGGAAAACCATTCTTTTCCTCCTCTGCCCAAAAGACCTTATCAGTACATAATTACCTTCCTTGGCTGGTCAGCTGGGATAACAATTTTTTCTCCACCTTCGTCTTCTCCAATGTAAGTTTAAAATATACTTTTTTTTCTACTATCCCTACTGCACTTCTAAGGCCCCCAGAGTAAAAGAAGGTAAGAAATACTACGAGAATAAGAAAAACCTTTGGGCAACTCATGCAGATCAAGCAAACACTCTCTACAGGTAGCAGTAGGAGGGGAATGTGCTACACCTTTCCTAGTAATTAATATTATGCCTGACTCCTTACAACTTTGGAAAACTACTGTGTACTTTAGCTCTTCTTGTAGATGTGTGAAGATATCTATAATACTAATTATAAATACCTGTAACTTCAAATTCTTGAACGTGTGTGTGTTTTCCCTCATCACAGTTTGTTAATAAGAAAGACCATAGTCATTCCACTCATACAGTGGAAACAAAATGGATATATTTACCTGAGGCCTAAAACGTTGCAAATGTAGTCATATTTGTATTTATCCCAACCTTACCATCTGGCATGTAGTGAGTTTTCTGGGGAATCTAATTGCATAGGGTTGAGTTTACAATACACATATTATTTGCTTAAGACCTGAAGGTTAAAAAAGAGCTAATAGGATCGTAACAAAGACCAGAGTGGGAAAAGCAGTGAGGGGAGATGGAATACAGTGCTGAGTGGCAGCAAATATATGAGAGACGGTGACTTCTGGTTTATAATTCCTGCTGAGTTCAAAGCTGAGTGGAAGCTGAGAAACTGTCTCTTACCCATACCACCACTACAAGGGACAGCTGCTGCAGGAAGCAAGAAGACCCAAAGTTAACATGTGATGCACTGAAGTGCCTTTCTATGGCTTTGAGAGGTATATATACCTTTTATTCTCACACAAAACAAAATACTGTTTATTTCCTGGTATTGTAGGCTTGCACAGCTACACAGAGCAAACATTAAACTGGTAGAACTTGGTCCTTTAAGAAATTTCCTAGAAATACTAAATTCTGCCTAAATATTTCATTCCTACCCCTTAAGCAAGAAAAAAGTTTTGAGCACTTTTCTTCCAGTCACATGTGAATCTTCCACCTGTTTGAAATGGTCATTAGTATTTGAAAACTGACCCTTCTTTTTCTACATCCTCTTGACATCCTCAACAGCGGTAAAGACCACAAAGCAGTGGAAAGTAAGAGGATAACCAGAAGCAGCTAAACTAAATGAAATTCGGATTGCTGCCAGTTCTTCTGTCTCAAATTCAATACAATGTTTGACATGCAAAATGAGGGTCAGCTGGCAGGTACAGCAGATCTGCACCTGCTTGGAGCTAGTGGAAATTGTCCAAACTGCTTTATTTCCCTGTCTATCTTTCTTGGTGATATGAAAACTGAGAGGTTTAGATTACACACATCATGGAAGAAAGTGAAGCTTTGTAATCTCTTCAGTGAAGTAGCATAAAGGAGGATGCAGTACTTTTACTGCAATTTTACTGCAGTATTTTCACACTGCAAAGAGCAGAACGCTGTGCAGCACTTGGTGTTTTTCTTCATCTTAAACAATGTAATTCTTTGGTACAGCAGCAATTTCTAACAGTCCTAAATGATCACAGACAAAAAAAGTCTGTTCTTTCTATCAATGTGTTTTTCTATCACATTGATAGAAAAGCTTCTGAACAGAGTACTGAGTTGCTGCAGCACAGTATAATCAAAACATTTTAACAGATGTTTTACTTGCTACTGCACATGTATTTTAAGTAACATGGCTTCATGCACAAAATTTCTTAAGTACATTCAAGTGTGTAGTTGCAAAGACATTTTGCATGCAAGCTGAAGAGTCTGATCTTGACCACTTTGTAATTTTAGCAGGCGTTTTATCACTTGTTCTGTAAATGCCCTGGAATTGTTTGCCACAAAACTTTCTCATCTCAGTGAAAATTTGTATCCTGCCTTCATTCATGAAGTGGAATTTAAATTAACATGCAATCAAAACTCTGAATTTCATGGATACATTAACATTTTAGTGAAGAAATGTGTTGATTTTCAGTGATCTAATATAATTTATGTGGAACACTGATCCATAACTTTGATAGGAAACAGATTTTTTAATTGAAAAATTAAAGCTGGAAGAAAAAATCTGTATAAAGAACTCTCATTGTCTATGTAAAGATTCTTCTACAGTTTCAAGACTTTTTTTCAAAATGCAGAACAATCCACACTGCCATCAAAATACTCAAAAATAACTCACTAATTTTCTAAAAGTGAGATTCAATGGTATTGCTGTTGTCAGGCCAGGTGTTAAAATATGCCTCTGTATTAGTTTAATTCTTATCCTGCCACCCCTTGTCTGAACTATAACAGCTGCTAAACAGTATTCCAGAACAACAAATGATGGCTTCACATAAAACAGATGCCTTAATCAGTGGAATCAATAAATATATGTGAAAAGGTAGAGAAAAAACTGCAGGTCAAATGGAACCCAGTGGGATATGTCTAAACCTAATGAAAGTGATGCTTTCATATCTCTGTACAATGCTGCAGTGACTGAACAATCAAAATAAATGGCATAAAAATCTGTTGTCTTCTTTATTTGGGATTTCTGAGGTGGACTGTTGTCTAGTAGGCTGGGCACAAAACTCATTTCCTTGAGTTCCATCTCAGATTCAGTAGCAGCTTGACCTTCAAATCACCTCATTTCTGTGTGTGCCAGTTTTCCCTGTGGGCAAACATTTTCTCATTTTCTCACTAGGGTTCATGAGAATTAATATAAAATCATATAAAAATGACCATGAAATCACAGGAAAATAAGAGTCCAAGTGGAAGAAACCTTACCTGACCATCTAGTCTTGAAGGTTGTCTAAGCTGCAGTTACGTGATGAGGAATACATGTTTGTCTAGGAGGCTCTTAAAAACACCTAATAATGGAGATATTGCAATCTCCCTGGGCAATCTACTCATCAGAACATGTATGCAGAGCTCTGGTTAGGGAAAGCAAAGAAGGCTGCTCCTAGAGGCAACAGAGCTTCTTCTAAGCACATATATGAAAAATTCTCACTCCCTTCTAAGCCTCTTTACTGAGGCTGGCAGAGTGTATAGGATGACAACATGTTTCAGTTGGAAATCTCAGTTCACCTGCATGCTAGCATGTGAAACTCAGGACACCTATGGATCAGGGGTCAGAGTCAACTATCTGCTGATGCGCTCATGCTCTGTTTTTCATGACAGCCCTCTGTCCTTTCAATCACTTTCAATTGCAGGGAAGGACAGCAACATAAAGAGCCATGAAGGATAACCCTTGCAACAGTGTCTTTTGACAAATGATCAATGTTTGAAGAATGTATGGGTGAACTTCAGTCTGCTTCTTTAAGCTTGTATTTTCTTTCTTAAGTACATATCCATCTATCTATGTCTATCTGTCTATGTACAAATATAAATTTGTACATAGTGCCTTTTTTACACTTTCCTTTTTTGAATTTTCCAATAATCCACGCACAAAAAATGTCTTCTTTGTTCAGAATTCACCATGGAGTTTATGCCCATAGACATGTAAGTCTTTGGTTTGAGAACCAGTTGGATGTCCTGTGCACTAAAAGAATCAGTAAAGAGTTCAGCCCAGGTAGTATTGGACAAAAAGATATACTAGTCTGGTTTCATAACCAATGTGGATAAAATCTTGGATTTAAGAGGAAGACCAAATAGCATGATGCATGCATAAATACATACATAGAAAAAATATCATATAAGGTACATTGTTTAAAAATAATTTTTTAAAGAAAAAGAAAGTCTGAACAGCAAGTGAAAATGGTGCTGCTCTGCGAAACTAGTTGTGCTTTGTATATAAGTGTGTGTGCAAAAAAGAGAGAAACAGTGAGAGAAAGAAAGAAAGAGAAAGACAGGGAAAGAAATAGAAGTCACTCAGGGCTTTTAGAGTCCTGCAAGAAAAACTGATCAAATTGTCTGTAAGTGACAAGCTAACTTTTCTAGTACAACTTTTGGTCATTACTTTTGGTCAGTATTACTGAGCACCGAAAAATAAAGCACTTCCAAGAAACTTGAAACTTTCTTTGCGAAAGCTTAAAGTTTCAACTGTCATTAATAATCATTAATGATATAAGGTGTTTGTGAATGCAATTGATACTGCACAAATGAAATTTATATCTTGAAAATCTCTCACAGTTAAATTCAGCTTTGATTTAGACTTTGGAAAATCTCTAGTTGCTAGTAGCTCTTCACATATATTAAAAAAATCATGCATTCGTGACTGGTTGCTAAATCCTCATTCCACTTTACCTAATAGATAACTATGGGATTTTGCTGTTCTCAACTCCTTATTTCTTCTTCAATTACAATATTTGTAAAATGGAAAAAAACCCACCATATTCCATGATATGTGATAAAAACTTAAGTTTTGTGAAGACCAAGCAATTGATTCTTAACAACAAAAATAGTAACTCAGATAATGATTAGGAAAAAAACCCCGAACAACTCCCCTCTCCTCCTCCTAAACCAAAAAACCCCAAACCCAAACTCAGAAAGCACAAGAACTAAGAGTTAAACCTGGGAGGAACTGGGAAAACATCTTCATTCACAGGAATCCTCATCCTGTTTTAAATCAAGATGATTTCCAGTCAGGCTTGTATTAGTTTTCAGTACAATATTAGGCTTTGCATGCAGTGTCCCAGCTAAGCCTCTAGGATTTTGTGTTGTGCTTTGCTTCTTAGTTAGTTATGGAAGACCAAGAAAACTCATCAAAACTACACATTCTTTTCCATTTTATATGGATTTGGGTTAACACAATATTTAAAGAGTAAGTTTTGCGTAATTTATACTTCATACCATAAATTCCTTCTTGTCATAAATGTTCATCTGGTTTATTTTTTCCGGAATTTTCTATTAATATGTGGCTTGACACCAACTTAAGAGAGAGTACCACACTCAAGATCAGAGACCACTATTCAGGATCAGACCAAAGATTTATAACTTAATTATTTTCTCTTTCCTATTCTTTCTTACCACAGGCAAGTAGGCATTAGTTCTCATTTCATAGGATGTTCTAATACTTTCGATGGCCTTAAATATGAGCATGGATGAGCTACTACAATTTGCATTTTTTTATAGCCTTCTATATTGTGTTATGTATAATGTCACTTTTTATTTACCTGAATTCCATTTTGATCACAGCTATAAAATGGGGTTCTTAAATGTCAGTAATAATTCATACCACAAAGAATATGAAATGAAGGGCAAAGCTTACACAAAAGTAAATTAACTGAATTTAAATCCTATCAGGGATATGTAGAGGAAATGTTCTGCTGTGGGTTTGATAGTGAGTTATCTCCCTTTTGCATTTACCCTTAAACTGCAGACTCAGATGGGATAAACTATGTTCCATAATATACTGGGACATAAAAAGAGACATTCTTCAATAGAGTTTGACTACATTTATAGGAAAGGCAAATGCTTCAGTATCATTGTCTACAATGTCAGAGAGATAGTCCACTGCAGGTACACCAAGGCAGTCAACTCCGTAGCACAATTAAAGTGCAGTGGGCTCTACACAAATTATTCTGGCATTCAGCAGTGCCTGCAGTTTATGAGGACTGGGAGTTAGTTCAATGGCCTACTTTGGAGGTCAGGCAGAAAGTCATGTTGCTTCTTGCTGTGCCACTGTTTGCAGCTACCAGTTTTGGGCATCACTGGCCAAAGTGCCTAGCTGTCCCCTGGCATCTGTCTCCATGCATGTCCCTGGTGTCCAGGATTGTCCCCCAGTTCTAGCATCTTTCCTCAGCAGGAGGAAAGATCTTAATCTTTTTCTTTCCACCCCCCTTCTTTCTGAGACCACTTCTTCTTTTTGGGAACCTTTATTTTGCATTTCCTCTTCTTTCTGGGCCCCCAAATCCCCAATTTTCCCAATCTAAACAGTCTATGTGCTGAAGCACAGCAATTGTTTGTACAGTCTCATGTCTCTTTATTAACTGGAGGACTCAAGGCATGCCACTTTTGCTTAGTCCGGGTGTTATAAAAATTTACAACCTGCCTGTACCAGTTGCAGGTAGCAAGCAGAAGGCAGTTCAAAAGTTCAATTTTGGACATTCCCATCCTCTCCCCCCCCCCCCCCAAGTTATGTGCGTCCTACTAGTATTTCACAGTTTAAGCTATTGTTTCTGCCATTTGCAAAATGGCATATAGGTTTCTGTCATTTGCTTCTGCTTGCAACTGTGTTTCTACAGCAAAGTTACTGTGAGGGCAGAGAATACAATGGAAGGGCTTCAACCTCTGCAGGTAGGAGCAGTTAACCTTACTCTTTTGTTCAGAACAACACCTTTCTGATGGAGCAGTAGCGGTTTTGTCCCACTGGCTTCTTCTCAGAGATGCCCAGCCTGGGCCATTGTTTTTGTGTTGTAAATGAGTCTCTTTTCAGAATGTGTTTAGATATATAAAGCAGTTCAATTGTAATAGCAAAAACCTTAACTAAACCTCACTCCAGTGATACCAGAATACTCCATATTTCATACACGAAACCAACTATCTTGGTTTCTTTTTCAGCTAAGATTGCATTAAAAGGCATTAAAAAGGCATTATAGTGAGATCTCATACAACTAAGATTTCACTGTTGCTGCATTGCAGGCAGTACTGTAAAAAAATCTGCTCGTTCTCTCTCAGGTATGGTGACAATTAATGCTTCATGACATCTGAAAAATAACAAAAGAACATTTTATAATGCCAAAGACTGAACTGTTTGTGTTTTAACTTATTTTCTGTTTATTGGCTTACTTTCTACTGGAGTGACTCTCCAAGCTGGAGATCTCCTTAAGACATGTAATCACACAATGTAAAACATGCAATTTTTTAAAATTACAAAACAAACCAGATCATCTACTTTGAAAGGAAAAAATGCATATGAAAGAATACCCTTTTGCTTTTTTCAGCTTGTCTCATATAGTACTATATAATATCTCATCTCTGACAAAGACTCTGCAGAAGCCCATATCCACAAGCCACATATCCATAAGCCACATATCCATAACATATCCCATATCACAACAGTACAAAGTAACAGTAATTGCTAGCTTTCTTGTACAATTTTGTATTACAACAATAATGTTAAGCATTGAGATCTTACAAATATCTCACTATTTGTAATCCATCAGCAAAAGAGGAAAAAAATCAAAGATACAACCCAATTCTACATAGATGTACAAGAATACAGAGAATATACTCTTGTTTGTGTGTTTATACTTTAGTCAAAAATATGGAAAATCAGTTACCAGTAAAAGTGTAGTTTTAATACCTCCATTTTCATGACAGACTAATTTCCTAACTATTGATGCTTTTCCCAGGTCCATTTTATAGCTCATGCTGAGCTTCAGCCTCTTGCATGTTTGCTGTTATTAACTTCATTCAGCTAGTTTAAAGCTAGCTCAGGCATTGCTACACAGGTTTCAGTCATCTTTTGGGCTTCAGCAGGCATATTTTAGAAGCCTGACATAAAGTTGCAACCTTAGGCACTGTAGTTTTATTCTGCCAGTGTATCTTTCCAAAATTAATTACAAATATACCTGTAAATTGAAAAGCAAAGCAGAATCAAATATTTGATCATACAATTACTATAATAACATATGCTTCCCTTCCAGGGTCAAAGTACTGTGTTGGCTTTATTCTGGAACATAAACAGAATTATTATCAATCGCTGATAATTTTCTTTTATAATTTTGACTAGTGAGGAACTAGGATTTCCTGTAAATTTTGTTTTCACAGCTGAGCTAGGAGGCTTCCAATGTGCTGCCTTATTGATCGTTTGAGAAGAAACAAGTCAACATATTACAAGATAACATAAGATAACATTAATGCCCAATATTAGTTGAAGAGAAAATCCCAGACCTCTGCACATAAACACACAAGATAAATATTTATAATGAATACTTACATGAATCGTGCCTACTTTAAAGTAATCTGAAACCGATCTGTACTCAGAAGTTAACTGATGTACTTTATGCTGATTGATTTTCTGAAGTTAGCCAACACCAGGTCATCTACTAAAAGATGACACCTATGCAGCTGGCACACATTGTCTATTTTGTTTCTGTTACCCTTTTCTTCAACCAAGAATTTCACAGTACAATCAATAAGCTGCATTTCAAACACTGTTCAGAAACATATTGCTTTAAGAAATCAGGCACAGCTTCAACAAACTATTTTTATATTTCTCTCAAAAAATGTTATTATGCTGAAGCAGTGAATTACTTGGGATTTTTTTTCTCCAAATACAAGTGCTCATTTTGCTATCATGTCATTCTGTTATCATGGATCAAAATTTACAGAGGGATGTTATTGCATGTGATCCATTTTTGAGACAAAGAAAATTATAATAGATTGCTTATATTTCTATTCTACAATATCATAGTCTTTAAATTGACTTTCTTTTAATTTCTTTCAGGTTCTTCAGTGAGCAGTGGAAGAACTAGCAGTTACAACACTTGCACAGTTGACCCCACCAAAATCAATAGATCAATAGTCATCAGTATGAATTTGTATGGTGGCCCTAAGTGTGTAAATACACAAATCTGTAATGCTAAATTTTAGGTTTACAGTATCTTTGTAAATTTATAATAGAGAAAGTTTTACCATATGTACAATGTGTATTTCTAAAACAAATTACTTTTCTCTAGTTTTTCTCCACTAAATCCCCAAACATGTAACTAGTCTATTTGATTAAAACTTCCCAAGCTAACCTCTGCACTCCTTGAATTAATGCTTTAATACAGAAACCTGGAAAGTCTCATCAGCTTTTTCTACATCATTTCATTGTTTCACAATTTGTTGTTCATCTTTAAGTGAAGAAGTATTTCTGACAGGCTATGGCTCTTTAGCCGAACAGCTAGTTACAGGGATCAGCTGCTTAGTAACCCTGTGAAAGAAACAAAACAAATCATATTTACTTAAATCAGAAATATTCAGTGAGAGAAAGGAAAATTTAAGTACAATAATGAGTAATTTTTCCCCCAGTATAATCACAATTAATGACATAATCCTTCCAATTAATTGATTTTATACTTCTTTTTTCAAAGGTACTGTGTCTTATAGACCAAATACTTGTCTTTCATACAGAAGCAATCAAGCTAGAATTACGGTGATCATTACAAACATGGCTCAGGTTGGGAAATTAGTCCTTAGAAAACAATGTGTACAGGAATCATTTGAACTATAGCTCCCATGAGGTACAGCTATTTGGACACAGATGAATATGGGCCTAAAATTTGAAATAACTTGACTTTCATTTGAAATAATGCTCGCATGAATTGCTGATGAAAAAAGATTTTTCTATGCTCTTTTCCTCTATCAATGACTATAGAATGGTTGCCTCTAGCTGCAAGCTAAACATTTAATGAAATACATCTAAAACAAATTATGCAATTTTGAAATCAATACGCCAGCTGTCTTATGCATGCGTAATGTCTCCTAGTGAGCTAAAAAAGGCAAATATTTTGCGCTCTATATGTCCTTTTCCCCACTAATAAACTAACATTAAATAGGCCAGACTAAACTTAGAGCTGGATTAGCATTTCTTAACTTTCATTTCAACAGCTTCAACAGTTTGTAACTCAGCTGCAAATTTTTTCATATGGTAAAGCTTGACATATAAAATCTTAGTCTAGCCATTTTTTCTTTTTTTTTTTTTTTAAGAGAATAAGAGGCTGCTGAATTTTAGAGTAATATACATACAATTTTAAGAGAATATACCTAAAAGAATGAAGGGTGAAGTGGAGAAATATTTTGTGAGCTATCATAAGTAAAATCCAAGACTTTAATTTATGCTGCTGTAGTAACAGCAACGATCCATCCTGATATGGACTACATGTGGTCTGGGAGGTGGAGGGGTCTGTTCTATGTAGAGATTTAAGTCATATTTCCTGCCTGATTCAGACCTCAATCATGTGAGCAACACTTATTTCTGTGTTAACTAATACATTGTCCAGAAGCACTGGATCGATTTCTAATAGCCTTTTCCACCAACAGCTCGCTCATGACTCCTCTTCTTTCCTGGGGCACGGATGAGATCTTTTGGACGTCCTTCACACCATGTCTTAGCTGTCTTCTACACACTTTGTATCATCAGATTTCTCCTACCTGAGTTTTTTAGAGTCACCTTTCACACCTTCAATTTCTATTCTAAAACAGTTAAAAAGGGATCAATATCTAGAGAAGGTCATGAAAGTACTTCTCTGTCTTTTCTCTATATTTTAAACCATCCCATAAATCTCAAAACAAATGCTGACTACTATGAGTGGTATTTATTCATGCAATGAAGATACTATCCTAAATGTGAAATAACCATATTTTTTAGATTTGAAAAGTACTTACTTTACTGTACTATATAAATTTCAGAACAGATGTTAAAGCAACATTGTTAACCCCAGGTATTAAAATAATAATAAAGCCCTGCAGAATACATTCTATTTTCTTAAAATGCTTGAGATTATAATAAATCTATAATAAGTGTTCCTGGGTCTTTCACTTTTGGAATTCTTATTATTTTGTGGATGATAGCTTTAGTTTTAATCTATAAGCATATCTTAGATATTTAGATGTTACTATGATGGATAGTGTCATTTACATGATACTATGTTGTCAAGCAAAAAAGAAAAAGAAGAAAGATTCCTGCCTAATGGCATGGTTACAGAGGCAGGAGCTTGAAGAAAAAGAACTTGAAATTCAGTATAATCCATAAGAACAGAGGGATAAAATGAAAAGGCATAGAACTGAAGATATAAATTGAAGCAAGGAATTTATGAATGAGCTGGATAAAATTCTATGTGTGCAACATACAAGTGTTCTTTATTAGTCATGTAATTTAAATATTTTATCTTTTTTAAGTTAAAAAAAAAAAATTTAAAAGTCAGGTCCAAAATATGTATTAGCCAGATTAGTGAACACTATGAATGAAAACCTAGGACCCAAGTCTGCTATTACCATTAAAGTGAAATCTCTGTATAAGATTAAAAAAGAATGAAGATGAAAATCAGATTTCTTTTCTTACTGGACAACCAACTGGTTGCATGTATGAGAAGTCAAAGTTTTATCTGGTCTCTGTGAAATCTTCTGGACTGAGATTCTGAAGGTGACTTCCAGGAATGTGACTACATGAGTGGGGGACCCCAAAGTTTGCTTTTTGTGAACATTAGCAGGACTAAACCTAGAATGTTTTAATACCTGTGGAAAAAGAAACAGATGATAACACAAACAGATATATACATATTTATATATACATGCATGTATAACATATTTAAAAAGCAGTCCTCAGAGAAAAGGGATTCTCAGGTGATGTAAAGTCAGTGGCAGGGGGAATTGTGTTTAACTGAGACAAAATTTGAAGAACTTCTTTGACTAGCAATACTAAATGAAAAAAATAGAATACCTTTAATGTTGGCAAGACAAAATATCTCAGTAATTTTGTTTTTATGTGGCAATTATTTCCCTGCTGTTTTGCATACTTATAGATAAAGAAAATGTTCCTCTGATTTAGTGTGAGCAACTGTTGGATGGCAACCTAAATTGAATGGATAAACAGAATAAACAGTGTTTCTTCCCTATGCTCTTTATATGTGCATTGGTTGCTGTAGGTGTGGGGGTTTTTTTAATGGGTTTATCAATAATGGTACTAAAACTTTTATTCTCTTTTAGTTTGCTTAAGCTCTTTATGGGATTTCATTTAATGTGTCTATAGAGCAGAGTTTATTTAACTTAGAAATATGGAAGAGCTTCAATCTTTTTCATAACCTCTCTTTTTAAATGCGTGTCTTTTTTTTTTTCTATGACAGTTACTCAGCTGGCTGTGCCAGGATCAACTGTATTCTTACCATAAGATTCTTAATGCAATATGTAGGAAAAATGAGCACTAAGTATTGCTACAAGCAATGTGTCAAAAGCTTTTGTCAGGTTATTTGTAACCCATTGCTTTACTTTTTTCTTTTCTGGGCTTCTGATAAATGTGGTATTGTGGTATTCACACAAATTAACACCAGAATTGGCAGCAAGCGTGAATTTGTAAGGTAAGATCAGTTGATGCACTTGCAAAATGCATGAGTGGAGAGATTATGGCCAAATATTTCTTCAGAGACTGTTCATTTACTCTCTGTTCTTGTTTCTTCAGTGCCTGAGGATGAGCTTAATTGTGGACTTGTAGCATACGGCTATGAACTAGGGAGATAAGCTTTCACTGAAATATACTATGCATACAAGGACAGTACATTAAAAAAAAAAAAGAGTGAAAAAATGATTGTTGAAAAAGTAGTAGCTTGGATGTTGAAGTTATGGCACTTGCTGTGCTGTGCTGCAGAAAATGAAGTGTGAGTCCACTGTTGTCCTGGTTTTGGCTGGGATGGAGTTAATTTTCTTCCTAGTAGCTGGTATAGTGCTGTGTTTTGGATTTAGTATGAGAATAATGTTGATAACACACTGATGTTTCAGTTGTTGCTAAGTAATGTTTACACTAGGCAAGGACTTTTGAGCTTCCCGTCCTCTGCCAGTCCACAAGAAGCTGTGAGGGGGCACAGCCAGGACAGCTGACCCAAACTGGCCAGAGGGCTATTCCATACCATATGGCATCATGCTCAGTATAGAAACTGGGGCAGCTGGCCGGGGGGCAGTGAACACTGCTCAGGGACTGGCTGGGCATCGGTTGGCTGGTGGTAAGAAGTTGAATCATTTGCTTTTTTCCCTGGGTTTTGTTCCTCCAACTCTCTTATTGTTTTCCTTTTCATGACAATTTATTATTATTATTATTTCTTATTATTTTTTATTTATTATTATTATTATTATTGTTATTGTTATTATTCAATTATTAAACTGTTCTTATCTCAACCAACAAGTTTTCTTACTTTTGCTCTCCCGATTCTCTCCCCCATCCCACAAAGCAAGCAGCTGTGTGTGGCTTAGTTGCCGACTGAAGCTAAAGCACAACAGCTGTGCATAAAAAAGAACTTTAAAAGGAAATAGCTGGATTACCCATATGAGGTAGGTGAGCAGAGTTTAGTTCATACTGGGAAGGGACTTTCTGAAGTTTACAGAGCTATGTCTCCATGAAGACTATGAGATTTGTTGATAATGTCTAAGGTCTGAAGATCAAACATTTGCTAGATTTATATAAGAACTTTTTATCATTTTCAAACAATTGCTTCTGTCCTGAGCTCAATGTCTTATGCTTAACTAAGACATATACAGTAGAAAAGTTCAAAGTTTGATCAGGAGGCAACAGAAAATGGAGGTTCCAATAGTATGTCCTTTTAGCAATATATTTTTAATTTGAACTTGTTTGACTGCAAATTCCAGTCATTGGTCATCATTAGATGACCTTTGTAAGTAATGACCACCTGATTTTAGAGCCAATTTGCACTGTGGAGGAGGGATCAACAGACTGGAAACTCCATGCCGAGAACATTAGCAAGCATCAAATAGTAATGCCAAACCCAGGTTAACTACATTCACCTCAGTTTATGAATACTGAACATTATGATTAATGTTCAGCACAGTATTAACCTAACATTGTTATGTCAGTAAAACTAATAATCAGTTAGGAGACACCTGGCTGTATGCCCCCTTTCTTACACTGAGAGAATCTGGGAGCACGGTGAAGGCTTTTGAAATACAGTCCCCTGGTACATATTCAAACTATGCTAAAGTTTTTGGAACAGCTCATGTGCAAACTTTCCCAGCTGTACACAAGGATGGAAGCACAGATAAATGGCTTAGCAATAAAGAATGGATTATAAGTATCAATTTTCTATGTTAAATTCAAGGATTTATTCCAGAAGCAGAAGAAACTGAGTTTGGAAAGAGATAGTAATTGGCTGGTTAGACTGAAATCACACCATTAGAGCTTGGGTAGGAGTAGCATCCATGTCCACTTAATGACAGTTAAATATTGAAATTATAGATTTTTGTATTAATCCATCTGTTATCAGGCTTCATATTGTAGTCCATTACCATTTCTTTCAACCTAGATGTATTTTGTGTAGATCATTTGCAGAGCTTTCATTAACAATGCTGTGATATTTAAAATTCATATTTCCTGAAAGAATTTGAAACCTGCTGATGAAAATGGTTACTGCTATGGGCTTTTGTCCATGGCTGCTTTTCTAACAGTGGTACAAAGGTAATGTATTTTTTTTTTTCTGTTGTTGTTGCCATGAAGACTAAACCCCTACCTTATTTTCAGTAAAAGCTAGGGCCTTTTGTTCAATAAAAGCTAAGTATTGCAAGCTCACAATAAAACTTAACAGTTGGCAGGGATGTATTCTACATGTATTTTTACATACTTTGTAAAAAAAAAAGGACCTTATTGTTTCAGGCTCAGCAGTATTTTAAGCTTGGTTCTTATCTTAGTTATATTAATGTAAGCTTATTGTGGATGAGATCAAAGTTATTGCCTGTTATTTCATAGAGTACTCTGGTAGTCATTGCCTTGTTTTATTACCCACTTTCATACTGATTTACAGAAAAAAAAAGTCTTTCTGCAAAAGTGAACTTGTTCTGCTTATTTAAAAAAATATATTATTTTTACTGTGGTTCTCTTAAAGCTATTTGGAACAGTGCTAGTTAGCGGTCCGTTTTATTCAGTACAGTTTGATATGGTAATGTTATTTATATAAATTAAGGGCTCTTTGTACACCTCTGCTAAAAGTTTAAGATAGTTGAAAATGAAGAGGAAAAATATGCAGGAGACAGTAGTGTAAGAGGATCAGAAGAGCAGGGGACTGTGACAACCTTCTGGAGGTGATACAGCAGGAAAGGTTAAATATATATAAGAGATTATAGGAAGACAACTAGAGAGTTCTGAGCAAAACAGCAAAATGACAGGAAATAGACATTGTCACACCCCTGATGTTAAATTTTCAACATATCATGAAACTTAGGTGATCTGTAAGAGGTGCTAAAAACTCCTCAGGACTTTTAGGCCAATGTTATGATTTCAGAATACTAGAGTTATGATTTTTGATCTAGTTGTGTTAACAAGACTACAAAAGTCTCCTTTCACATGTTGGCTGGCCCAAGACAGTTTTTAGGAGTCAAATTTGTGAATAGATCATTATTTTTGTTTGGTTTCAGCAACTAGTGGGAGAAGAGAACATTAAATGTAATTACTATACTAATAAAAAATATGCAATGTTCAAGAGCGCACTGTAGTACCTTCTGCGGCACAGGGAAGCTGAATTAGATCAGAGTGGAGAAAAGAGCTGAGAGGAGTTAAAAATGAGAATGCTCCCCTCTAATTTTGTTTATTGTGTTTCCACCAAGGTTATAACTTGGACTGCTGCTGTGAGTCTTCCTCTGGAAGCACTTACAATACCCCTAATATGCTCCTAATTTTAGTGTTGATAAGTACACCTGAGTTAGATGGCTAACACAGTCCAAAGCAAATGGTGTGAGGACTCGCTGTAAGTTATCTTTGTGGCCTAAGACTCCTATGGCCTAGGTCAGGACTCAGAAGATCACACGAAAGGCTAGAAACAAATAGTCTCATTTTACAGTTTTGAAATCAGTCTCCCGAGTGAAATTTCTTTCAATGAAAAGAAGTTATGTGCTTATATGAGACACTAATGGCAATACACATTTTAAAGCTTTTTTCATTCCTTCTTCTTCCACTGTTCCTTGAATACATTCTGAAAAAAATTCACGTATAGTATTGTAAGCTGAATCATTTTCACAGACCTGCTATCCCACGACTCTGGAAAGATTCACATTGCTAGAGAAGGTGTTCTGAATCTATTGACATTTAATCAGTCGCTATCTGGAGGGGAAAATATTAACCCAATTGTAGTTACAAATGGACCAATAACACAGACAGGCTTCAGGTAATGTGTGATTAAGACTGCTTTTGAGATATGTTGAAACTCCTTAACGTATGAAAGAGCCCTACATAAGTAACCGGAGAGACCAAAAGGTATTAGTTTTTGGAAGATAAATTTAATAGATTTCTGAATCAGTTTGTGCCACCTTTGCACAGCAGGAGACAGCAACATAGTACTGTCCACTGTATTTACATTCCCAGAAGGCTGAAATTTGTGATGTACATTTCATCTTTCTATTCTCAATGATAGCAGGTCTCCATCGGTAAAGAATACAATCTTTCCTTTTACTGGGTGTATTTCATATTTAAAGATTATAAAACTTTTCAAGAAAAAAGTTTATAATTTTTTTCCTGTTTTCTATATAATGGATAAAAGCACAGAAATACCAATAACATTCAAAATAGAAGGAAGCCCAGTGTAATAGGAAGGGAATGTTCAGAAATATTAAAACGTAACTAAAAGTAATAAAATCCTATAAAACACTACTAGATAATTCATACATAAACCAGTATGAATCAATCTAAAAATTGTACATTAAAGAACAATTTAAGAAAAAATATTTGCAATATAGATGGTATGTCAAATAAATTTTATACCTTCTATTAAATTTCTGCTTAACAGAAGACAGGCCTCTGAAATAAGAAAATATCCTTAATCTAAATAGCTTTTAATGAAGGTGCTAGAGCCCAGCTAATGAGCTTCTGGCCTGAAAATCCTGGCTCTGTTACCATTCTGCCAGTCAGTTTCCATTCTGTGGCTGAGGTGCCTCGGCCATAAAGTGAGAATAAGGTACTTCGAAATCAAGATCAGAGGATGAGCCAGATTTAACAGCTATTCATCTCGTTTATTTGTAAGGAATCCATGACTATAGTAACTAAAATATTTGCTGTATTTTAGCAGAGATCTCTGGGCCTCTCTAAATCCTACACACAGAAAAAAACATACAAGTGTTGAGACCCTGTACAGAAATAGATAACTACTGTTGAAGTGGAAGAAAACAACAAGGTGTAAAGTAACCGATATTGTAGGAATGCCCAACAACCACAGACAGTGGAAGAAGCAGCGTCACACCCATATGATATGGTTGTTCTAAAGCTGTAGATGTTGGAAGTCAACCACAGAACTTTCTGCTCCTAAATCCCAAATCTGCTTCAGGACTAGTACAGCAATGAGAATATCGGTTAAAACTTGCAGCTCTAGGAGTCAAATCCTAAATGCAGCTCTGAAGTGTGAAGGGAAATAGACAGAAAACACTTCCTAAACTATGCAAAAGTTTAAATACTTGGAGCATTAATTAAATAAAGCACTGAATAATTTTCAAAGTAATATTCTTTTTCATTTAGGTAATACTAAAATACTGACCTTTTTGATTAATTCTATTGTAGCAGCCATATTTCTGGTGATAAACTGTAAAAACATAATTAGCAAATCATCTTAGGAACAGCTACGCCATTACATCTCAAATGGAAAGTATTTGTATCTTTTCAGAATCATATAATTAAGACATAAAAATATAGAAATACCTAGAAACGCAACAGTCAGTTTAGTATACATTCATTCTTGACCTAATTCTGGTTAATAGCAACCATTGCTTTCAGTACAAGGGAATAGGCTTGCGTCAGGCATTATTTATAAATTAGTACTTATGCATTTTCTAGAAGCACATATGATTATAGCACATGAAAACACCAAAAGAACAGCACAGTCCTCTCAGTTAAACACTGATTGATTTACACCAAGAGTTGGTACAGTTTCAGTACTTCAAGCTGATCATTATGGCTTAATTACTGAAGTGGAAAAGAAAAGGTTAGCCCACTACTTTTACCAATATTCTCATGGTACTGAATCCAGAACTCGGAACGGAAAATCTTTTCTAATGGCTTCCAATGGGCTTTGCCTCAGGCCAGTTGGACAAGAGTTCATTTTTACAATTCTATAGGCGGATCGTACAATTAATCTCTCTACATTACTTCAAAGCACTGTTGATTAACCTTTTATTAAACACTTCTCTAAAAATCAAAACCTTCGATGACTCATGTAATCATTGCTACTAAAATCTGACAATTTTGCTGCTAATATGTAAGACAATGGAATCTGGCTGGCATTCCCTTAGTTTTTACTGCTAACAGTAAAAACATGTTTTGACAGTGAAGTAGGCAAATATGACACACAGGGAGAAATGCTAGGAGCATATATAACAAATAAGAGTGGCATTTTGCCCTTTTTACATAATAACTTTGTTGATCACAGTGGCAAGGCAAAAGATAAGAATTATGAGGGGCCAGCTCATCTGGTGTAAGTCAACATCACAAATCAAAGCTCATATGAGGACTTTGCAAGTTTGTTTTGAAGAGCACTGATATTTATCTGGTGAATTTGGTTATTCCAGAATGCAAGGGGGAAAAAAGGAAAACAGGGACATCAGGCTGAAACCACTCTAAATGAGGGGAAATATTTCAGTTTTCTATTTATACAGTAGAGCCAGCTGAATTCTTTTGTGCTTCAGATATCAGCAAAGAGATGGCCATTTATTTATTTCCTGAGATAGGGTTAAAGCAGTTTGACTTTTACAGAGTGAGTGGAGTTTGCAAGAGTAGGTGCTAGAAAATCCTTAAGTAAATAAAATCCTAAATCTTTTTTTACCCAGTCCTATGTTCTTTAGGCATGTGTAAGCCCTGAATGGATGTGTGCCCTGATGACAAAATGAGTACAATCTGAAGAAGTGCTGTAACTGTAAAAGTAAAAACAAAGGAAAACATCTGAATATTTTAATTCAAAAGCATAGTCTAATAGACAGTATTTTACATACTTTTTAGTTTAATAATTTTTATTTCCTTCCAAGTTTTGTAATTCTGAAATCAAGTGTGAATAATAGTGAAGATGATTTGAAAAAAATGTTTACAACACTCAAATATTAAATTTAAGGAGATTAAAAGGACCAGCTTCTGTTAATCACTCTTAAAGTACTATATACATCTATATGAGTAGACTTACTGATTTCAGAAAAAGTACCATTTTATGAAAGACTGTGGACTAAATTGTGAAGGCTTGTGTAACAGATCTGATTTATTTGATCTGAAAATGGAATTGCTTTAGCAATTCATACACAGCTAGCCAAAACCACTGCATTTTAAAATTTTTGATTCTGCTTTTGTGACTAATATTTATACAGAAGAACTGATATATTCTCCATAGTGAAAATTATTAGTGAAAAAAAAGAATAACATAGATCAGGGAATTTAAAAATCTTCTTTGACAAGAGACGAATTGAAAAAGAGATATTATTCTACTAATAAGGAGATATTTTCAAAGACAGAAAGAGTTGGAAATTAACAGAAATTAGCCATCCTTTTATCTGAGATTGAAAATAGTCCAATAAATACTGTTAAATTATTTTCTAAGCTCGATTTTTGGCACTGATATGTGTTTTGGGAAAAAAAAACCCAAACCCAAACATAACAGAAATCCCACACTATCTAATCTCTTGCTCTAACATTTTTGTACCAAAACTTTTTTGTGAGGCTCTCTGGACATCAAGGCACTGACCTCATTGGACTTTGCCTCTACCTATGGATTTATTCAGTCATAAAAATATGATCCAATTCCATGTATTTTCACCTGCATAATCATTGTTTTCTTTATTAAAAGATATAAGGTATACTAAGAAAATTACCAAAAAGAAATATGAAAACCCCTTATGTTACCTGTCACAGGTAATTTTATTACAGTTAATAAGTTGCATAATATTGAAAATGTGAGAATATTTTTATTAACACATTACCTTTTTTAGCACTTATTTTCTCAATAAGATCCTTTACGAATATTCACCCCTTGAAATCACTTACTGTATTCCCTCAATTTCATTAAGAGGAATTCTAGCTCTCACAGAAAGAAGCAAGGAAAGAAAGGAGCACAGCAGCAAGAGACAAACACTACAAATAACTACTGTAAGAATCAATGATGCTGTTTGTATCTTCATGGTGACTAGAAAGGTGAAAATGAAAAATATTTGATACTTATATTTCTAAGTTAAAGACAGAAAAATGTAATGATATGTGAGATATGCTATTTCAGGAAAGAATTAGTCACACAAACATTCCTTCTCTGCTTTCCGTTTTTTACATTTGTATTTAATTACTGTGGATGTTTATTTAGTGAAGAGCAATAACAGTTTGCAATCTTCTTGGTGATTCTTTGCTTCAAAGAAACAGAGGAAAGTAGTTTAATTTTTTTTGTTGTTGTTAAAAGATGTCAAAATGGAGATCAGGGTAACAAAGTTTGATAAGTAATCGTGAAAGCTGCTTCTGGTAATAATTAAGATATTTCCTTAAAGGTTTGATCCAAATTTTCTTGAAGTCTGTGGGAAAATCTCCACTAACTCAGTGATGAGTTGCTGTGATGATCAATACTAATTTGATATCAGTGTTTCAAGGATTTCAAGTTTGAGGAAGGGGCATCCTGAATAAACTAACAGCAGAAAGAAATTTCTATTTCTGTTATAATAATAAAAAAAGGCATTCTGGAGGAGAACACGTCCACCAGCCACTGGTAGACACAATATGCTAGACTGGACTCAATACTAAAGCTCAAGCATTATTGGAGACATAAACATTGTATATCTTGTCTGAAATTAATTTCTGAAAAATAAAGTGACACTGTTTATGTATACTAATCAGCTGTGTCCAGTCCTGAAGTAAGAGATTTAAATTGTTTTATATAGACTTCAAGAACTGGAAAAAGAATTGCAAGTAATATTTCCTTCAGAGTATAATTCTGTATGTTCTGATTACTGCAATCCCATGCTGGCCATTGTAGTTGTGCAGAAAAGCATGAATGAGAACTATGAAATACTTCAATTCTCTTTACTACTGGGTTTTTACTGTTATTCAGCTTATCATCTCCACTGTGCCCTTAGTCATGCTAAAAATTCTCTGTATGCCACCATCTTTGAAATACCCTGACATTTGTTAGAATGAAAACCTTTAGGGAAGGAACAGGAAGAATTTGTCATACATTTTGTAAATTAAAAAATTGACTTTATAAAGTAAAATAATACAAAGAATGCAGTAATAAGAAAAGTATAAACATAATTAGAGAAGGCTGCTACTGTTTGGCAGCTGGCATTCTACAAATTTTGTACAAAGAAATGGAAAACTATGGGAACATAACAACATACAACATTGAAAGTTCCCATCTAGAAAGACTAGTTTGGTATGTTCTGGTAAGGAAATATTCCTTTGTATTTGAGGACAACTGTGATTAACCATCTAAATGGAAAAAAAGAAAGATTATGTCTGTCAAATGGGTCTCAGTGTGGAATCACTGGAAGAGAAAAGAATGAAATAAGGAATATTTTCTAATAAAATAAAAGCTGCAATATTAAAAGGGACAAAGAGAGTAGTTTAGAGAATTACTGTGTAAAAATCATTAAAGTTGCAGTTTGATAGGATTTATTATAGAAAGTAAGCAGAATTCAGGGGTTCCTAAAAGCCTACCAGATTATAATAAAAATTCAGACTTCTTCTAGAATAACTCTCCCTCTTTCCCTTTCCTTTCCTTTCTTCTTTTCTCTCTTTCCTTTCTCTTTTTCTCCTATTCTCCCTCTCTCACCATCTCTTATTGAAATACTATTTTTATTCATCATTTACAATACATAAAGAAGCACAAGTATGCAGTGATTTCTATTAGAAAGTAACCCCATTTATCAAGCTGTATTGGAAGTTTTGATTATTCTAAACAGGATTCACAGAAGGATCCAAGAAAATACAGATATCAAAAGGCAGGAAAATATGAACAGAATCTGAAAATTCAGAGTAATTCGAAGGAAAGTTTATCAAAGTGACATGGATTAGAAGTCTATGCAATCTTAATGTGCCAGCAAAAATGTATCAAGTATACTTATTAAATTATACTCTAATAAACTTCAGCAAAAGTGAAAATAGAATTAAGACCATATTTTTTCTTTTTCCTGTGCTATCTTTCTGGCTTCCAGTACTCTGGAACTTGTCTGTGATGGCGGTCTGTCTCAACTGCTTCAGAAAAAGTTGTAAAAAAAATCCATGCCAGAAAATAATGTCACAACCCGCATAATGAGTAACCTTTCTAACCCTTTGGTTTCAGAGTAGAAAAATATCTCATCTTATGGAAACTCCAGCAAAAAAAACTATTTCATTTTAGCAGAAATGTTGTTTTTCTCTAAGAGCATATGAATAGAAGTATGTTTTTTCTGTGCCTTTGTCACACTACTACTCATCTTTTCAATGCACTTTCCATAGACCCTCCTCGTGCTTATCCCTTTTGTCACTCTTCTCTGAACATTTCAGTTTTTATATAATTTATGGGCAGAGTGACCAGAAATCATCGACGTTCAAGGTGAAGCTGTACAGTTGGCTTACATAATATCACTATGATATCTCTAGTACTATTTTCAGCCATGTTTTTTATGTACATATAACTTTTTTTTCTTAGTTGATCTCTAAAATCTTGCAGTTTTTTCTTTCCACCTCCTCCTCCCCTGAGTTCTACAGTTAAATTACAGTTGGTAGTTCAAAATATCCTTTCTAAGGTATGCTACCTTGTACTCATGAACAGGGAAGTTTAGTTTTCATAAAGTCTTCCTTTACTCTACTAGGTTTACTTGAAATCATCACAGTCATATTGGTACAGGCTAACTTAAATAATTTTGAATCATCTGCAGATTTTGTTCCAGACCATTAGCAAATATTCTACAGCAGTCAGCAATTGTACAGTCCTTGTACATATAATACTGGTAGTTGCCACTTTTAGCTTGTGAACTGACCGAATTGTTCATTTATTCATGCCTTTTGTTTCTAGCTTTCAGGCAATTTGTTCTCAGGATTATTTTTTGTGTGTGTGCAAGATCTATGAAGTTCCCTAAAGTTTGTTAAACTTGTTTGAAGTTCTTACTGCAAAAACCTGTTTTTTGCCCTTCCTTTTAAAGTTTTTTCTCTCTAAGATCTCTCATGAATCTCTGTGATCTATGTCTTCATTTCTAAAACCCCTTCTTCCTGAAGCCACTAATATCTACTCATACCCACTTCCTTTTCTAAGCTATTCCTTCCTTTTTCAGGCCTCTGAATGATGGGACAGAACTGCTAAAAAATGGATTGTATCTACTAGAAATTACTACACCAAAGCAGAGGACATGATACTGTTTTTATTTTATGCTGAAGACATAGAGGTGACAGAAGATCTCAAACCACAGGGTGATATATACTGACTTTGATGGTTAATGTACCATTGCAGTCTCCTTTCATCTGGTGTACTCACCTCTCTTATTCTCCATAAGAGTTCCCCTATCTAAATAATTTCACCCATTCTGACGATCAAATTCTCCAAAGCCAGTCCTGTGTCTTTACCACTCACCCTGTCTGCTGATCTTTTGAAGGTTTTGGATATCGATGACTGATTCATGTGTGTCCTCAAATTAAATTTACCCAAAAGAAAACAAATTAAAAAAAACCCTAATGAAATATTTTCTCCATCTTTCACTTCACTCCCTTACCATTAATACTTCTATTTTCATTGAAGGTGGGCAGGTTTTCAACTTCACTTTTGTTTCAGCTCTCTCTTTCCAAGGCTATATTAATTCATTAAATCTACCTACCTCATCCTTTATGACCTTCCCAGTATTCACTGCTTTCACTGAAAAAAATCCTACTGATAGAAGTCTATTCACATCTCAGTCATTACAGAAGTCTATTCATTTCTGTCATTGCTGTTTGTTTTCTTCTGTAGCCGCTTTAGCACTTGTATTGCACACGACAAATTCATCCACTATGTGTCTGCCACCATAACCTTTCTGTCTGATTGTTTCCCATCCCTCTCCCTACATCCTTGTGTTATACTGATCTTTTTTCTCATTAATTTCAACTCTATTTCACTTTCAGAATTAGGGACCTACCTACATTCCAGTTACAGTTTTCCTAGTTGTGCTCTGTCTTCTGTCAACATAGCATGAATCATTTCTATGCTGTTAATAACCTGACTTCTTCCCTCATGCTGATCTCCTTTTTATGTCATGCAACTTGGGCATCGGCCATGCAACTTGGGTGTTCTGCAGTGCAGAGATACAGATACTGAAGTGTTCCAAGGCACAGCGTTTAAGGCAGCTCTCTGCCTTTCTCCATGGTGCAAGTGTGTGACAGGCAGAAGCAGCTTGTGTGCTCTCTCAGGCAAAAAAGGCAGGTTGTTTCTCTGTGTGTGACAGCAGAAAGGGCAGGAATCACCTATCCTGTGGAGCAACAATGTGATATGGAGTAAACCACTAGCACAAGATCTCCATGTGTTTCTTTCTAGAGCACTTAAAATACCCTGAGCAACCTGCTCTAGCTTACCCTACTTCAGCAAGGGGTTTGGACTAGATGGTCTCAAGAGGTCCATTCTGACCTAAATGATTCTGTGATTTGGTTACTTGTTTTTTTAGACTCCTTTTTCAAAAGTCACTTCCAGTTAATTACTATTTCTCCTCTCCACTGTACTTTTTCTACTCTTTTATTTTATTAAGCATATAATATAATACATTAATTTAAAACCTAATGGAAAAATAAAACCCCCTCTACACTGCTGAGAATATGGTACTAATAGATTGTGATTGCACAATAGCTGATTTCATGATTTCTCCTTACTCTTAAGTCTCCATAATCATCTATTCATATTCTTTTCTTCTTATTTCTAATGTAGAATAGGGAGCTACTTTTCCTGTTTCTGAAAGCACCATGAGTACCTGTAGGTCTGAAGAAATAATACATGCTATCTGTGAAAACATCACTCCCTCACTATAGAGTGCGAAAACCCTTTCTTTTCAACTTAACAAGGCTTTTGTATCAAATGAACATTGCTGGCTGATGCCCAAATACCAATCAAATGCTTCTACACCAATTGCAGTCTAAGGTCATGATTCAAAGTCTGATTCCACTGTGATTCCACAGGGCACAGCCCAGAAAGTACAGCTTTGTAAAGTAAGTTTGTTCCTGCAAAATCCTAGACTTCTTTGAAGGTCTGAATGATGCTTTATTAAAGCTGTTCCTGACCACTAAAATGCAGAAGATCCCATTTTGAGCTCTTTGTAGACGTCCAGAAAGAGTTACTATAAAGCTGTGAATCATAAACAGTGATTCCAACCTTTTCATAGGAAGGTCTCACTAAGAAAATTGCCAAGGCTGTGTATGCATTTGTTCAGCTTTACCACTTGTTCTTGGGGATTGCTGCTGCTGCCTGTTCACCACTACCTTTAGCACAAGTACAAGTTCAGAAGGGGTTGTTATTCTGTGTCCTGTGATTTGCTTGTACTGCACTTATGAAGCCCAACTCACGTGTGGGAAGCATTATTATAAATCAATCTCCACAATTCTCATGGGGTTCCTTAGGTAAAGGACAAAGTGAGGGTACCCATTTTGCTTTTAGCAAGTGAATGAACATTTTAGCAAATGTTTTGTAGTAGTGCATTGATGAGCAAAATAAGAGTTAAGATTTTTCATTTGTTTTTAAATGTCAAAGATATTTAGTATTTCATGTTAGACTTTTTTTTTACCAGACTGTGCGTCTTGTCTAAACTAAAAGTGCTAAGCAGTTTGATAATGTAACCGGCACAGATTGCTGCCAGGTACCTCCCTAGCTGCAAAAGCAACTGTGAAAACAGCAAAATGTACATTCTCTTCAGCTTCATGAACATCAAGGTGAATTCAGTTTCAAGGGGCAAGACAAAGCTGACTCTTTTAAAGATAGTCTAGAGTTATGTGATGATGATTCAGAAGGGTAAGACTTGCTTGTTCAGACGATCCAGTGTTTTTCTGGTTGGTCCAAGTTCTCACAGAAACTAAATTCTCACAGAAACTAATTCTTACGGAAACTAAAACTTGTGGCAAACTTATGGCATTTTCTGCTTCAAATACCAGTGGCACTTCTCTGATTTTGTTCCCTGTAATGTAAACAATTTACAGCTTAATTTGAAAATGAACTACTTCCATGGAACACTAATACACATATAGTTCTTTTCCCCATTACAGAAAAAAGAGAAAGAACAAACTATATGATGAAATTTGAAGCTATTACGAATGCCCAGCTTAATCTCAGTGAGCTGTAAGCACTTCACTGGGACATCAAAATTAGGAATTTGAGTTATCCTACAGTGCTGTCAATGATAAAAAAAATTATTTATCCTCTAATAAGAAAATTGGCATGGGAAGTGCATTGCTTTTAGAGTAAGTCTCACAATGGACTAAACACGACTTCCATGAAACAATTGAATGTTTAAGCTGGGCTCCAATGAATGATATGGATTTAAAAGAACTACTGTACTCCTGAGACATTCTGGAGTACAGAACAGATATTGCTGATGCAGCATCCCAAGGGACTGTGTTTAAGGCAGCAGCCTTGCCAGCTTTGTCCATGGGGCAAGTGTATGACAGGGGAGAAGCAGCACATGTGCTGTCTCAAGACGAAGACAGGTTGTTACTCTCTTTCTTTGTGCAGCAGTAGAAACAGCAGCATTAACCTATCCTATAAGGCAAGACTGTGATACAGAGAAAATAATTAGCACAGGGTCTGGATGTGTTTCTTTCTAGAGTATTTAAATATCAAGTTTTATTTTCTAACATCTTCATCTTTTGGGGACGTAGCAAACTTTTGTCTTCAAAGGGCTGTAGTGATCTGACTTGTGTTTCGTTTCAGCCACTCTTTGGATGCAATGTTCCACTTTCCTTTTCTCCTCAAAGCTCAAATATTCCTTTTTTTCCAGTCTCATGTTTAATAGCAAATATAGAGGATGAATTCAGGTTTGCTAGACAAAAGAAGCCTATCGAGCAAGTGGCTGAAAAACTAAGGGGGTTATTTGCCTGAACTAGCTGGTGGCATGAACAGTGTGCTGCTTCTCATGCAAGCAAGCTAATTAAAGTTTAGTTATATTAAAACTCAAAAATCTCTACTATAAAATGCCTGCATGAATTTACTATATGTGAAATGAAATAGGAGGCTATATAGAAAGATTTGCTTCAGCTGTTGCAACAGTGAAGAGTATATCAGTCATCTGAAACAGAAAAAGTGTCTGTGGCATAAGAACAGTAGGGCTCTGTTCATATGTGTTTTGCTTTGCAGTATGTCAAATTATTGTGATGACACAGACTGATATTAACCAAGAATGTTTGTGTGCAGTACTGTAGCTTTCTGCTGTAGAGTTTTGAACCACCTGCAAACTGGTGTATCACTTTCATTTAAAGAAGTAACAGAAGACACTCCAGAATTGTTTTCAGAAGCACTCTAATGCAATAAAAAAAAGTTAATGTCCTCCAATTAAAAAAAAAAAAAGTGGTCATTATGCACTATATTCACAGATACACTGCAGAGGTTGTAAAAGTGCTTATAAAGGAATTGGATGTAAAGATGTATATATGACACTCACTATATGGACCTTTCTTTACAATACATAATTGATTTACCAGTGTAAAAACCATTATTTCCATAATTTCCATAAAGATGCCACTGCAAGAAAATAACTATATATTTGGAAATCTTGGTAATGTCTGTTATAGCCTCTATAATGGATGAAAAAAATTGTAGCTTATGCGCAAAGTACTTCCTATGTCCCTGGTAGACTAATTTATCAGGCAGTTCTGACTTATTTTAAAAAGGACTTGCTTATTTGTGTTCAAAGAGATTATAACTACATGAAAATCCTCTGTAACCAGTTCATCTATGATAAATCAGGGACTGAAACTATCTAGAGATGGTCGAGGGTTTTGGTAAACATTCGGTAAGTGAATTAACTTTGTGGTGATAGGTTCTGGCCAGAAAGCCCTGGAGGTTGAACTCTTTTCATTTATCGACCATATAGATCTAAAACAGTTAACAGGAGTCCAAACTTCTCTCCATGCAATTAGTTGTGTGCCTCAAATCCATCATGAAATTAAAATATGATCTGCATACTTTGAATCTTGAGGGTCTTTTCTTAGTAGAGGACACTGTTAGTGTCATTTGTGTCAATGTGTTTTAGCTGGCCTGGAATAAGACCGGTTTCTTGTTTTCATATGGGCTATGAGACAGCATTAAAATAGTAAAGATTTTTCACTCTGCATTGTCTTAGAATTTGAACATCTGCTCTAAAGAAGAGACGATCCATCTTTTTCCCCATTTAAGCTATACAGGTTCTCAGCCAATTTTTACATCACATATGCTTTGGATACACTGGAAGTGTAGAAGTTTAGCTATTCTGTTATTGTGATGTGTGCTTGATATGCTGATAATTCTAACCATAACACAACTCAGATGGCAGTGAACTTTCACTTACTGGCAACATAAGCAGTATTTATTTGATAATTTTATTGTGAAAAGCTCTTACTCATTTCCATGAACTAAAATTGCCCCCAACTATAATTTTAAAAGAAAAGTTGTCTTGAGAGAGGTTTTTTTAAACAAAACCCCAGAGCAACCCACCACTGAAGAGTTTCTTGATAAATTCTTTAACTCTGTTAGCTTATAAATTGATAAAGTTATTGAATCATAGACTCATGGAATGGTTTGGGTTGGAAGGGACCTTTAAAGGTCATCTAGTCCAATCCCCCTGCCATGGGCAGGCATATCTGTCAGTGTTTGAGGTATTTGGTCAATGCCCTTAATAATATGATTTAACTTTTGGTCAGCCCTGAAGTAGTCAGGCAATTAGAGTAGGTGATCGTTGTAGGTCCCTTCTAACTGAACTCTTCTCTTCTCTTCTCTTCTCTTCTCTTCTCTTCTCTTCTCTTCTCTTCTCTTCTCTTCTCTTCTCTTCTCTTCTCTTCTCTTCTCTCTCTTCTCTCTCTTCTCTTTCACTGGATCAAGTTGCTCAAAGCTCCATCCAACCTGACCTTGAATATTTCCAGCTTCTCTGGGCAACCTGTTCCAGTGTCTCACCACCCTCATAGTAAAGAATTTATTCCTTATATCTAATCTAAATCTACTCTCTTCTAGTTTAAAACCATTACCCTTTATCTTGTCACTACAGGCCTTGGTAGAAAGCGTCTTTCCATCTTATAAGCCCCCTTTAAGTATTGAAAGGCCACAATAAGATCTCCCTGAAACCTTCTCTTCTCCAGACAAAACTATTGCAACTCTCTCAGCCTTTCTTCATAGGAGAGATGTTCCAGCCCTCAGATCATTTTCATGGCCCTCCTCTGGACCTAGTCTAACAGGTCCATGTCTTTCTTGTGCTGGGGACTCCAGAGCTGGATTGAATATTCCAGGTGGGTTCTCATGAGAGTGGAGCAGAAGGAAAGAATCACCTCCTTTGACCTGCTGGCCACGCTTCTATTTGTGCAGCCCAGGATAAGATTGGGTATCTGAGCTGCAAGCACACATTACTAGCTCATATCTAATTTTTCGTCTACTGATATCTCCAAGTCCTTCTCTGCAGGGCTGCTCTCAATCCATTCATCCCCCAGTCTGTGTTGATATTGGGGTTTGCTTGACCCAAGTGCAGGACCTTGCACTTGACCTTGTTGACCTTCATGAGGTTCACATCGGCCCACTTCTCAAGTCTGTCAAGGTCCCTTTGGATAGCATCCCTTCCCTCAAGCGTGTCACATGAACCACTCAGCTTGGTGTCATCCACAAACTTGTGGAGGGTGCACTCAATTTCACTGTCAATGTCATTAATAAAGATCTTGAACAGTACCCATCCCAATACAGACCCCTTGTTACCACTTGTTACTGATCTCCATTTGGCTGTTGACTGCAACTCTTTGGATGCAGCCATCCAGCCAATTACTTAGCCATCGAATAGTTCATCCATCAAATGCATATCTCTACAATTTAGTGACAAGGATGTTGCGTGGGTCTGTGTCAAAGGCCTTACAGAAGTCAAAATAGACAACACCAACTGGTCCTCCCTTATGCACCGATGCAGTCACTCCATTGTAGAAGGCCACCAGATTAGTCAGGCATGATTTGCCCTTTGTGAGGTCATGTTCACTGTCTCCAATCACCCTATCATCCACGTGCCTTGACATAGCTTCCAGGAGGATGTGTTCTATTATCTTACTGGGCACAGAGGTGAGGCTGACTGGTCAGTTGTGGTGGGTTGACCTTGGCTGGATGCCAGGTGCCCACCAAGCTGCTCTATCACTCCCCCTCCTCAGCTGGACAGGGGGAGAAAAATACGATGAAAGACTCGTAGGTTGAGACAAGGACAGGGAGATCACTCAGCAATTTTACTGTCATGGGCAAAACCGACTCAAATTGGGGAAATTAATTTAATTTCTTGCCAATCAAATCAGAGTAGGGTAATGAGAAATAAACCCAAATCTTAAAATGCGTTCCTCCCACCCCTCCATTCTTCCTGGGCTCAAATTCACTCCTAATTTCTCTACCTCCTCCTGAGTGGCACAGAGGGACAGGGAATGGGAGTTGTGGTCAGTTCATCACATGTTATCTCTGCCAATCCTTCCTCATGCTCTTCCCCTGCTCCAGCATGGAGTCCCACCCACGGGAGACAGTCCTCCATGAACTTTGCCAACATGGCTCCTTCCCACAGGCTGCAGTTCATGAACTGCTCCAGCATGGGTCCTTTCCATGAGGTGCAGTCCTTCAGGAATGGAGTGCTCCAGCGTGGGTCCCCCACAGGGTCACAAGTCCTGCCAGAAAGCCTGCTCCAGTGTGGGCTCCTCTCCATGGGTCCACAGATCCTGCCAGGAGCCTGCTCCAGTATGGGCTCTCCACGGGGACTCTCCACGTGGGCTCTCCACAGCCTCCTTCAGGCACATCCACCTGCTCCGACATGGGGTCCTCCATGGGCTGCAGGTGGATATCTGCTCCACTGTTAACCTCCATGGGCTGCAGGGGGACAATCTGCCTCACCATGGTCTTCACCATGGGCTGCAGGGGAATCTTTACTCCTGTGCCTCGAGCACCTCCTCCCCCTCCTTCTTCACTGACCCTGGTGTCTGCAGAGTTTTTTCATGCTCATATTTCCACTCCTCTCTTCTGGCTGCTGTTGGTCAGCAGTTTTTTCCCTTTTCTTAAATACGTTATCACAGAGGTGCTACCACTGTTGCTGATTGGCTCAGCTTTGGTCAGCAGCAGGTCCATCTTGGAGGTGGCTGGCATTGGCTCTATTGGACATGGGGGAAGCTTCTGGCATCTCCTCACAGAAGCCACCCCTGCAGCCCTCCCACTACCAAAACCTTGCCACACAAACCCAATACATCAGTGGTTCTCAGTGTCCTCCTTTATATGTTTTTTTTTAAAATGGGTGTGATGTTTCCCTTTTTCCAGTCACTGGGTACTTCACATGACTGCCCTGACTTTTCAGATATGATGAAAAGTGGCTTAGCAACTACATTTGCCAGTTCCTTCAGAACCTTGGGATGCATCTCATCAGGTCTCGTGGACTTGTGTATGTCCAGGTTCCTCAGGTGGTCTTGAATCTGATCTTCTCTTACAATGGGTTGGACTTCATTCCCCCAGTCCCTGCCTTGAGATTCAGGGACTAGAGAGATGTGTGAAGAATAATTGCCAGTGAAAACTGAGGCAAAAATGTTGTTGAGTTCCTCAGCCTTCTCCATGTCAATTGTCACCAGATCCCATCTCATTTATTGGTATTGCTTTAAAGCATGAGATTTGGAACAGATGTCTCTCACCTCCCATCCTAAAAGGACCATTTGCAGAAATAAAAACCCAACTGTCTCTTTTCTTTTGTGCAAAAGCTTCTCTGTTTTGTAGTGGTAATGCTACAGAGAATGTAATTAATTTTAACACAGATAAAAAAGGAAAAGCACAGCTAAGAAAAGGTGAGGCATCAGCTATTTCAGATCGAGTTCTCATCATAGACTAATTCCTTCTGGATGTTTTATCCTCTTCACAAAACCACCATATAATTTGCCACAATTGAAAGGCTTTCTGTGAGACAGGCACACATCTGAAATAGCTGGGATATTGCAGGTCAGATGTATATTACACTGGCAGAACTTGCATCGCATGCTTATCCTCAGCAAGGACCAAATACTGTCCTTGAATGTGCATGGTAAAAAATCCTGTTAAGTTCTGTGAGAGCTGGTAATTCAGCTTTAGGAGGACAATATTCCTCATGCTTGCCTGGACTTTGGAAAATCACTTGTTTTTATGACCACTACTAATTATTTAGAAAGGAAGAAAACTCTTCCTCAGGAAACTTTCCCGACCTAAGAAAGCTTAAATCAATGGAAATTAATCCTAAAGATACCATAGCACTGAGTTTGACTACAATTCTTTAACATACCTTTAACGGAACTCTTTATATAATGCCTGCTATTAGAACTTATGAATGCAAAATGGTTTATAAAATCAAAGTGATGCAGCAGAAAGACATGGTGGTACATAAAAATATGGATTTAATTAATGAGTTCCATTAAATGAAACTTTAGGGCAGGTATAAATACAGGTATAATACATCCATGTGCTTATGACTTTTGATTTGATAATAATGAAGCAGAATTAAAATATCTACTAGTTTCCAGAGTACAGTTTTATTATTAGTCAGAAAATAATGAAACATTAAAATTTGAAGAAACAGTGAAGGAACTGGCTAATAAACTGATATTTATTTAATGGTAACATATATTAATGGTAAGGGTACTTATCTAGGGCTGAGAACTGTACAGACTGAATTTCATCCCAGACAGAGAATCAATACACCATTAAAATCTGTTCCAAGAATTTACATGGCATCTCAGAAGTACATTGATATTTTGCTGGTCCTCTGAATAAAATAAAATGCAGCTCATCAAGGTCTAGGTCTACACACATTTCAGTTTGGGCTTGAATTTATGCATGAGAGTTGTCTTGGTGGAATTCATGTCCATAATGACATCCTTTACCTCTAAGTGATTTATACTTAGCACCTTGCAGGTGGCATTCCACGAGATAAACAGAATCATCCTACTACCATAAGTCACTGTAGGCCAATGTGGGCAACCTCAGAAAAATAAGTACTGAATCTCCAGGTTAACCTGCTAGACACCTGCCAGTTTCTATGGTTCAGTTCTTCCATCTGCAAATAAAGAAAGTGCTATTCATGTCCTTTGAAATCTGTGGACAGAAAAGTGTGATAGAACAGCTAAATATGCCATTAATTTAATAGTAATCCATTTATTCTATTTTTTTTCAGGTCAAAAGACTAGTTGTTAGGAATTATGCCTTTTTACACATTAATATGTAACACAGGTTTTCAGATATTTTAATTAATCTTATTTTGGAATTCATTTTATCTCTTTTTCACACAATACAGCATGGAGATTATATGTAACTGCAGAAGATTAACTAATTGGAAACAAAACATTGCAAATGTTATTAAAAGAGACTGATCAAGTAAAATACACATTCACAGAAAGATTATTTTTTTTTCCACGGGTACAATAAAAAACACAATTAGAAATACTTAAAAATATGCTTCCAATTGCAAAGAGAGCCTCAGGAGAGTCATCTGGGTAGTATTACAAGAACAAGAAGGCATGATAGTTTAAATGTTTCTGAATGAGAAATACAATACATTATACTGAAATAAAAAGTATAATGCTCAGTCAGGTGTTGATCTCCCATGAGTGATATTTTGTGTAAGTAAGTGGCATGGAAAATCAACCTTCAGGCCTGTTTACCCAGGTACTCAAGGATTCTGCAAGAGTAACAGGAAAGAAAAGGGATAAAAGCTCAGAGCACTGCTGACCTCCAGCTCTAAAATTAGAGCAGTAATGAGGCTCCCATAAATTGAGCCTTGGATTTAGCTGCATGCCAACGAACAGCAAAGTGCAAATGCAGTTCACAACTTTAACTTCTTGAAACTGTTAAATGTCAGTGTTTTACTGGCTGACCACTCCAATTGTAAAGGACTGATTTTTTACCAGAGCAATGCATAGAGGCTTCTTTTGAAAAACTATAGGTAAAGAATACTTTTAATGGATGTAACCCACCACAGTTTTTAAATAGCTGGTCTGTAAAGGCCTTCCTTACCACAGGAACCAAGATGGAGATTAAGAATATGGTGTAGATTTCACGTGTTCTTACTTTTATTTTCCTTTACTGAGCAATGACTACTCTTCTGAAGCTATGATCTATTATTTCTGACAGAGATATTCTTCTACAGGTAGTTTAGACCTAGCCAAAAACATGCTAATTACTCTGAAGCCTGAATTATCCCTTTGAAATAGTCATGGTGTTGGACAAGAAGACCATGGACTGTGTTTCTGCTGCACAAGCCATAGACACATGGAGAATTTCACTTACTATGATCTGGTAATTTTGCATAAGTTAAAAATAATGATAGATATTCTCAACCTGCTTGCTGGCATTCTCTAAAATATATCTTTCTGGAGAAATATATTTCCATTAACTCGACTACACAGAAAAAATAGCAAGAGCACATAAAATCTCACAAAAACAATGCCAGACCTAACCCTAGTGGACGTGACTTTTTTTTCTTTGTGAGGTAAATTGGTGTATAGAGCCCAACTTGAATGCAAATAAAGTAAATTATTTAATGATATGTTAATTGGTCTTGATCTCTGCAAACGTGCTTGTTATATAGCTGTATCTATCTAATGTTTAGGCATTTTTTAACCTAGGGATCCTTACAAAGAGTGCTTGTAACTAGTTGTGCTCAGCCTATGTGGCTGGGCAACTCATAAAGCTCATGCTAGTGCTAGGGGAAAAGGAATGCTGTGGTCCCTCCCCTGCTACAAAGCTAGTGTACATCTCACAGGTTTCCTGCCCTGGTGTTTCCCAGCTAAGCACAAGTAAGCCCATTTCTACTCCCTGGGGAGGATGGCAGCTGAAAATAAGATGAATTACAGTAAACAACATACTGGGGAAGAGCTATAGAGACTCCCTCTCCCTACCCCTTCTGCCCCAAAGGAGGCATTCAGGAGCAAACTGTAAGCCCAATGAATTACTCTGTAGGATCTGAGCACTGGTTGACTGTTCTGGATGGAGAAAAAACCTGTTACTAGTTGCTCAGGTTGCACACCCCATTTTGTGTTCTGTGACTACTTTCTACATCAAGTAGTATTCTTTCCAAGCAGTCTGCTTTCCATTGCAATACCCTGCTATGGAAGAAAATAAGTGTCTTCGTACAAAGAACTGCTATTTTTATACACCAGTGAAAAATACAATGTCCATGTGCACACAAGTTTGCCTGTGAAAGGATCACAGGCAGGGCTGAACAGCCGGTGGCAAGCATTACCTACCTTCTCCCAATTATTTCTGAAATCTTCACACTTCTTCCACATCAAGTGTTTTTATGATCTCCCAAATAAAATCAATCAACTAAAAAGTAGAAAAGCACTTTTGCTCCTCTCAGTTGTACATCCTGTATTGTTCCTGATACTGTTCCTTTAATCCTGAAAATGAGAAGGCAGATTCCCTCTGCTTTTTTTCTTACTTCTCTTTCCTTTGCCAAGTGATAGGTTTCTTATCTCAGCCAGCTCGAGCACCCGTCTTGCTCTTCTCTATTTTGTATTGCACTAGAGAAAAGGAAAAGACAAGTGTCATAAAGGGTTGAAAATGCTTAGCATTAAGAAGGCGAAACATCAGGCCAATGTCTATTCATAGCTCAAGGGTTATTGGTTTTATTGGGCTACAAGGTGATGCACTTTCTTAACTTCTTTTGAATTAGAAGGAGAGCCAAAGAAAGAAAGAGAAGAAGTTCAAGCAATGGGGATCTTTTGTGGTTTTGGCTGTATTTGGCATTATATTTGAAATCTACTTCAAGACTGTGCACTTCAAGACTTTTCAAGATGTATGATGACATGTTTTGTGTATTGTCACAGAAAAACTAAATGGTGAAAAATAAACCTGATTTACAGAATTCACAGAGCTAAACTCTTAGTCTACTTACAGAGTTTTGCTAAGGTTAGCAGCTTACAGGATGTATCCTAATTTACTGACAAGATACTTCTACTAGAGCAGTTTTTCCTCAGTTGACTTCAAACTTGTTAATCTCTTCCAGTTATGATATAGGAGAACAGCTGTTTAAGAAATGTTGGCATTTGAAGTACTCTTCTAAGCTTTGCCCTGAGTCAAATTCACACTTGATCACAGTTCTGTTGCTGATTTCACTGTCATCAAACACTATCGGACAAACAATTTTTGCAGGTGGTAGAAGTGTAAGGCTGAAAACAAATGATTCCTAAGGCATTTTAAACTTTTATTTCTGTGTTCCTCTGTTTCTTTATGAGCAAAGGAAGAGTAAGAATACACCCCTATTCTCTGAAGACTTGCTTGCACTGCACATTTTAATAGGATACAGAAATGTCTTGTTCCAACCAATACTGTATAGAGGAGCACACAAGGGAGCTCTAACGTAGTGATAAAAGCTCAGATCTGAAAGCAACAGCTCAGTGCTGGAGTGATGTTGCATTTGCAGAAGTATGTCAGGCCACTCATAAATGCTGAGTGCTCATAATCATGCTGATGCAATCAAACTACTTCTAATTTTGGAACAGACTTGGTTAACACTTGATGATAACTTCTCTGCGTTGTTCCATTTCACTGCATAGATGCATACCCTAGCACAGGCATCTCCAGGAATGTAAGAATTAAAGATTTAATGCTTGAAAATGTCATACAATTCCTGTACAACACCAGAGTATTCCAAGAAAGTGTGAGTCAAGAGTCTTCTTTGGCCATTGCAGCTACAAAGAAATTATATTAAAAAAAAAGTCATATACAAAAATAAAATATGATAATACGATTTTGAGGACAACACATGGTACAGTAAAGCAGAAGTGTCAAAACAACAAATATGTTGCAGATTCCATCATAAATGTATTAAAAATTGTAGATGACCCATGTTGAAGTTCCAAAGCATTTAAAATTCCCCCCAAGTTTAAGTACTTTAAATGTAATACTTCAAATATAGAAGCTGAGAGTCTCAGAACTGCTGAACTCCCAGACCAGCAGAAAGAGCCTTGGGAAAATAATAACTTCAGAGGAATAGAAAAAAAACGCCTTATACTTAGTGGAAGAGTGGAAAGGTCACAGAAGAAAGGATATTTTATGTTGTCAGTTATACATACTCGAAGTATGGATGAGGTGGACGACAGGGAACATGTACATTGTGGATTGGCAGCAAGGAGTGAAATAGTAACGGCTTACAGCAGTGATTCATTGCTAGGCTAGAAGCATTACTTTTCCGTCATGTTTGAGGTTGGTTTACTGAACTCATTCAGAGCTAGCTTAAACATACTTGCATGCTGTGCAAGAATGCATCTGTTGTGATATAGACACACCCTAAAGTTGGGGTAAACATTAAATATTCACTGTTTCTTACATTTATGACATGACAATTTTTCTCATGCTGAAAGTTTGTATGAAAGATTTTGAAGTTTGGGGTTTTTTTTGGATGGATGTCATATTTTTCTAGTTTAAATTGCTTTATTTTTAATGAACAAATTATTGGCATTGGTTTTGCCCTGTTTGCAACTTTTAAAGCACAAAATTTATTAATAACACATTTCTCCTGTGATTTTTCAGATATTAATGTTTGATTTTCCTATCCTGAAATTTTAGAATTCAGAGAGGTTTTTATGAAACAGTTATTCTCTTAATATTTTTAAATAACATGATTATGGTTAATATAAAAGTCATTACATATGTTTGTGAAATGCCATAAGCAAGCTTTATTTTCAAAGAACATTTTTGGCCCATTTTAGAGGCATATTTTCCATTAAAGTTACAGCAAATTGGCTGGAATTTTAAAGATTTCAGATCCAGTGATTCTTCGAGCAGATGTCTTCTAGAGAAAAGTGAAAGAAAGGATTAGAAGTGGTATGAGGACCCTGGCAATGGTCTGAAGATGGTGCAGGGTCATCTGCACATCATTAATGACAATATTCCTGGCTAATGACATTTTAAGTGTACTTACTACTACTATATTTACTACTTTACTTTTGGTCCATTACAGAAAAAAAATCTGAAATTCCGTAAGAGTTGGAGTTCCCAAATAAAATGTAAAACGAGCTCTTCAGTAGTGAGCAACAAAGAAGAAAATTGGTAGTACAGTAAATTTCATTTATTTAATAAGTTTTTGGAATTGTGACATGGCTTATAATGTACCAATACGTGGATTTTGATATATTTCCTTAAGGCTGCTAGGGTGGCTGCTTGCTGTCTGCAATAGGTCTTATTCCTGCAAAATGCCTTGAAATATCATGTGTAGGGTAAGCCCAGCTCACTGTTTTATAGAAGCTCCTGTTTTGTGCTAGTAAAACCCTAAATCACAGTCTTATTTTATTATACAAAGTAATAGACATACTGGAATTTAAAAATAACTGAGACAAAACATGACCTGAAAATCCAAACCAGATTTGTTTATTTTACTCTCACCTTTAATCAAAACCAGAATTATTCTTTACTCACAAATACAGTAAAACTAAGCTTTTAGCTGAGCATTTAGTGGAACATCTACCCAGTAAGCTTTGCTTATGTTGCAGACAGCTACCCTGAGGAGTGATTTGAATTTAAATGTGATTCCCTTATTAGTTTTTGCTAACTGCAAATATCCCAGGCTCTTAATTAAGTGGCTGAGTAATGTATGAATGCTCACTTCTGCTTGTCATGCAGAACAAAGTGATGTATTTAGATTCCATGCACAATATGAAATTTAATGACACAGGCAACAGTAATTTAGAAAACCTTTTGCTTTTTATTATCCTTGTTTTTGCTTAGCCTATCTTTTTTTTTTTAAGTGTTTGGCTGCTGCAATGTTATAAAAGTTTGCCCAAACACTGGCTGTTAGCTAATGAATTTTTAGATTGAAAAGGTAATGTGTTACTAAATGCATGGTTACCAAATGCATAATAAGTTGTTTATATCTTCCCTCCCGCCATTTTTTAGAAATAATATACAAAAACCAAAACAGACCTTAATGAAATGTTCTTACTTCGTTTGGCACAGAATCTAGTGTTATATTCAGCGAGATTCTGAATGGACTAAATAGTGCACTGTAAGAGGTTTTACAAAGAGGAAGGAAAGAAGAAACAAATCAAGCTTTTCTTCTGGTGCTGATGGTTCCTGAAAGCTCCAGTGACTTTCTGTAGTCCTCCTGATCTCTTTATAGATTTTATAGCTTGTATTCAGTCATCAAACCTCTCTGCTTCTGCTCTGGTATTCAGTAGTTTGCATATATATTTTTCCCCAGGGGTATGATGCTAATTTTTCCCTATCCTGAAATTTTTCTGTTTGCCCTGATATTTTCTCATGCTCACAGAATCCTCTGCAGACTCATAATCTGAATGTATGTGTATGATTTTGTAAAAATCAGAGTAGCACATATGTACAGTAATTTGGACAGCTGTTTGAGTTGTCAGATTTTCATGTTATTGTCATGTATAACTAAATGAATTAATGTCCTACTGCTCTTGCTAATTCAGTTCAAGCTCTAGAACTTGGTTATCCCTTTAATTAGAGCTCTAACCATCTCTCATGTCTTGAAATTCTCATTTAAATTGCCTGAGTCCTTTCCTCAACAAACCTTCAGCTGTATTCTTGGCAAATTGGTTTTCCTAAATGATGTCAGATTTTAAACTGCCTGTATTCCCAATCAGTCTCTAGTATCTAAATGTTTGCCAAAGAAATCTCATCTAAATAATGTCATTCTCCATTAAATGTAGAGATAGATTTAAATAGTTGTAATTTCATTTCTTTTTAAGGACTAATAGTTGATACTATTATTTGTACTACAGTACTTTCTACCAGTTCTGAGTAGGCTCAGGACAGTATGTGTTAAATGTTATATTTAGATTTCTATCTGCCTTAGGCAGTAATACCTATTTGGACAGTAGTCTCCAAGCTCCTCTTCTTACAGCTCTAAAGCTCATATTCCTATTTTACAGGAGGGTCCTATATACAGAAAAATGGACTGAGAATATGATTTATCTCATTTGTCTTTAGCCATTTTACAAATTAGACATGTATTCTAAGCTAGTCATATGAGCACTTCTTAAGCCAAAAGAAAAAAATAAGATGTTCCAAAATATGATTCATTTCAGCAAATTTGACACATACTTTAGGATGGCAGGAATTGCCCTCTAAAGTGCCTACCTCTCCACAGGCCACAGAGACAGCTTGATTAATGAATTGAGACTAAATACTTTTTATATGAAACTACTTTGGCATCACTTGTTTATCATTGTTGCTACCAAGTATTTGAAGACAGTAAAAAATAGATGAAATGCATCTTACCCTTCCTCATGAATTGAGGTCAAACAGGAGACATGTAACTAAGGTAGAAATTGTATGTAGAACACTGTCACTGGACTGCATCCTGTCAGTCAGAAAAAAATTGGCGGCCTCAGAGACTTTGTACTCTGACATAGCTGTCCTTAATTCTTGTCCACATAAATAGCCTTTGCCTTTGGCCTTTGGCCACAGACAAGCTCCTCAGAAGAACATAGAAGAACAATTTTCTTCCACCATACTTTCTAAAAATAGATTAAGAATGCCTAAATAGACCAGTCAAATGAAGAGTGGAAGAACAGAGGTTTCATTTTGTATGGTATACAAACAGCTATAAAAGATGATTGAAAACTGTTAACTAAATACTGTTAGTTACATTTTTAAAATAGGTTCATCAGAAGTGAAGTGTTTGAGGGTTTGGATTTTTTTTTATTTTGACAGATTTTTTCATATTATTCAGTTTGCTCTTAACCTTGACATAATTTTGGACAGTGTTATAAATCATGATCTATTTACATCTTTCTAGAAAAACAATGATTAAATATCCAACCCACATATTTTCTTTGCCTTGGTTTCCACCACAAATTTCTCATCATTATGAAAAAAAAGATTCACAAATATGAAGACTACATGGCTGTAAAATTCCATCTAGTGAGAAATTTGTTACATAATTCATCCCAGATCTATTTACATAAAGAATCTTAGTTCTTGTGTATCTCATCTGTCATTATAAGCTACACCCATATTACAGAGCTTGTAGGATGATTTTCTGCACATACTTATTCCCACAGTCAACTGTTTAATAATAGAAAAAGTGTTCCAAAGAAAAGTGTTCCAACTCTCCTGTCCTTCCTCACTGCAAGGAATTAAGGCAAGCAACACAAATTACTTTTCAAGCTAAGACAAAAATAAATCTGCAAAAAGTAAGGGCTTATTTGGATCAGAAAACATGAATCACTGTTTGGTTGCACAGTTCCTACAGAACTTAATTTCTTCAAACATTTATATTCCTTCTGGAGTCAAAAGTGCCCTAACACCGGTGGACTTCTGTAACTGACCATGAAATTCCTAACACAGTCAACTCAGCAGAATTACAAAGAGCAGGGCCTCAGAGGCTGCCTGACAGCACTCCTTGTAGACATATTTTTTAAACTGGTCTTCTTTTTCATTAGATTTGTTTGACTATGGCTAACTTGCATTGTGGCATCTTGAAGTGTTAGAGTCACAGCTAGGGTGGATCAAAAGTATTGAAAAGAACCTGGTTTAACCCAAAAGGAGCACACAATTCTGGCAAAATTTCTGTAGATTTTTCCATCTACTTCTGACAATCTTAAATTCTGAAGTACTGTCCAGCTTAATCACAATCTCACTGTAGACAGGACATTTTGTTACTCTTACATTTTCCTCTACAATGCCTAATCCTGGCAGGTTTTTCCATTATTGCTCCTTTAGTCACAGTATATTCTAATGTGGTACAATGAACAAGTTGCATAGAGCTAACTGACCCCATGTGAGTTATTTCAGGTATTAAACCAGTAAAGGTATGTTAGCCATGTGCCCCAGAGGAATTAATTTGTTCTGTTGGGAAGCACTGCCACAAGATAAAGGAGTGTGCTAATAAGACTAGGCTTTATTTGGTAGCTAATTTAGCATTGAATGCTAACTTGGACCTCTAGCATTGGACCTCACTGGGCCTCTAGCTAAATCTCTTTAGACTGACTGCCTGGGAAGTGCTGATGGGAGAGAAAATCACTAAAGAATATCAGTTCTTTATCTATGTAGTCCACTGTTATGTACTGCAGGTGCTTTGAAAGTTCATGCTTCTAAAATTACTTTGAGTTGTTACGCCTTTGAATTCAGGTAGTTCACTCAGAAAGTCAGCTGTATCATTGTCCATAAATTCATCTTTTTCTTCCATCCTGTGTACTATTGGCAATTTCAACTGCTTTCTTATGTTTGTCCTGCAAAGCTAAAGGTCTTCCTGGTTAACTAGAAGATGTAAATGCCATGTCAATCCTTTTTCCATGATTCAATTATGTGAGATTTTGTTTTGTGTAAAGAATGCCATTACTAAAGGTACAGGAATGGCATCAGGAATGGCATAGCTGCAGACAGACAGAAAAAAGATGCCCCTTGCACCATTAAGGCATTTGTTAACAAATCTCTGCAATCTAAACCATGCCAAAATCAATTGCTATTATACTTGACTGTCACAAGTCAGTTAGATAAAACAAATACTACTTAGAAACGTCAGTCCGTGACTATCTTAAACATATTTCCTTATGCAGACATGTAGAAGCCTCAAAAAGTCTAGTGTGTGTAGAATTAATATGCACAAATAATGATAAAAAGTCTTTCATTAGTGAAGAGAGCAAGCTCTAGTGTGATATAACTAGTGTGAGAGTGGCAATGTATCCGTTCTATAATGTGATAGATATTTACTTTGAGAGCATGTAGCTATTCTTTAAACTGTGTATAGTTTTGAAACACAGAAACTTAATGGCTTTTAATACATATTTTATACTGATATAATAAATATGGTTATATTTTGCTATATATTTTATAAATAAATGTAAGCTTGATAATTATGTATCTAGATAATTTCTGAGAAAAACACACAGACACACACATATATTGCTTGACTAACAGCTCTGTCTAGGCTGAAATATGTAGGTATGACTCCAGAACATATATTCTACTTGTAAACGGGGTTTGAATATCCATCCAAGTAAATCTGCAACTAGGGATATCGTTATCTGAGCTAGGACTGTTAACTAAGTATGTCAACATGTCCTACAGTCCCAACTGGAATTGCAATGTGAACATAGCTTGTGTTGTTACAGGCAAACCTGTTTAATAAAACCTGTCAGAAAAATTAATTTCTTCCACAACTCACTTCTAGATCAATTTTTATTTTGAAACACTGAAATATTTCATTTCAAATGTGTCCAACAGTTTTCTTTTAGTAGACAATAACATTAAATCTACATGACCATTTCTCAAGATCTCCTCCAGTCCCCTCTTACTTGATTCTATGAAATGTATCAAAAAGTTAGACTTGAATTTATTTGTTTGGATTTTTCCCCATGAATTGGAAAGCCCAGAGGGGTACATTTCAGTAAGACATCCTGAAACTGATGACTGCCACTCTTATGTCGGAATGAATATTTGTTTCATAATTCCTCACTGAGCTACAGTGCATACTCTTATCAACCCAACCACAGAATATATAGGTCAATATATATTCATAAATATTTTAAGACAGCGTATGATATATCTGCTTATATGCTTAAAAACAGTCATTGAAAGTGTGGTCTGGATAATACCTGTAGTTAAAAGAAAATAACATAAAAATGAAGGACCAAAGTGCTGCTTTTTAAAGCATGTACTTTTCTGTAACTGCACTTTGATGGGAAGAGGCTCCATGAACTGAAGTTTTCTTCCTTCAGGTAAAAAGGAAAACAAAACCCCAATCACAACATTAATCCTTAGCTTGCAATTATCTTGTAAGAAAAGTGATCAGAGTCACAATAGTATCTTGTATAAAATATCTTGTATTTGGGATTTCTGGATTGTGATATTAAAACAGAACAAGGAACTATTAATAAGAATGAAAAATGTTGCTTTTTCTCCTCTTCTGAGGAGTTCTTTCCTAGAGATCTGAGATATGTGCAAAGCATTTATGTTACATATTTTTACATATTTTATGTATGTTATGTGCGTATGTGGTAATGTGTTATAATCAAAACATTAACCCAAGACCAATCAAACACAAAAGCATAGGCTGTTATTTTCCAATATGTTAGACTTAGGAAACAAGCTTGTTTTGGGCCAGTAAGTTTGTTTGCTGCTGCTAAATTTAGTAGGGATGGAAAACATTGCAGAGATAAATGGAGGATGATCCTGAAAAAGTATTCTAAAGGAATAGCTTAAAAATATGTGTGTACATATTTACACATACAGTAAAGCTAGTCTACTCCACCAGCATGATCCAGGACAGGTGTAAAGTCATGGTTAAAATTCTGCAGTGCAGCATCACTTGCTGCAAGAACTGAAAAGATAAAATAATTGTTTACTTCATTTAGTCTCTCCCGTCCTTCATTTCCTGCTGTTTCTTTGTGCCGAAAACTTAATGGCTTGATTCTTTCTACTGCAAAGTAGGAATTATTCACAATCAATAATGTCTTTGCAAATGGAACTCCAGTGATATAGGAACAACAAATATTCTGTTTTTATTATATTTTAGATGAACGTGTAAGTATCAAATCCATTCTGCTAGTAAATAAAACAGGTAAGCTAAAGTCAGATATGAAATTGGTTCAGCTTCTGCAGTTATGTCCATAAAGCTATAGAAACCCTTATATAGATGTATCACTTTACTCACATTAGGAAACCTATATTACCTTAACTAAAATGGCAGGATCAAAATAAACATGTAGTTTTACTATCGCTTTCCTGAAAATGTTGAGAATATTATACTTTGTGCTCTTTTTACAGTCCAGGAACATTCATTTTGTACTTCCGTCATCAAAAGACTGGTGTATGTACAGACACCTGCACACATCCACACAAACACCATTCTATGGAAAGGATTCTTACAGGGCTGTGATAAAAATAAAACATATTTAATTTTGTTGATAGTTCATAAAACCTGCAAGCTTAATCCTGCTGAAAAGAATGTCTGACACTTTCTTTAGTAAGGTTGGTTACAATTTCTTTTAGCTTTTGTCTGGTAAATGAAAAATAAAAAAATATATTTCATTAACATTTGAAAATTATTATATTAATATAACATATTAAAATATTAAATAATAGTAATATATTAAACAATAGTAATATATTAAAAAGTTACACTTTAGTAATTAGCTCATCGGCACAAAATTTCTTATAATATGTGAGGCTTTCCAATGGTCTCAGATCTTTCTTCCATTTGTAAATCACAAGCATATCTGTACTATGCTATGTTAAAGAATGTAGTGAAGAGGTGAAAAAAAAATATCCTTGTGGAAGGATGCCTTTAGCTGTGCTAAACACCATTTGAGTCATTCAATAAAGACCATGGTGAATATGGAAATATCTGTGTTAATTTTTTTTTCTAAAAGGGCACAGGGATTTTGTTAACTCTATTAAGTATTTTAATCCTAAATCAACTAGCCATCATGTTTGAGTTTTTCTAATGTGTTAGTGCAACAAGAAGACACTTCAAATCCCTCTAGCTGACATTGGAGACGAATACATTTTTCACCTTCTTTGAGACATATAACAATAGACCTATAAATGGTTACTCACAGGAAATGACTTTGCTTTCTAGTTTTTGTAGTGGACAAAATCTATTTCCAAATAATACAGAGACTTTGACCTGAACTGAGATCAAGAATATAGTTTAGTGAAGAGTTTTGTTTGTGTCTTAAAAGTCTGTATTGACTTAGGTCTCTCATCTGGACTTTGGTTCTCTACTGCCCTTTGAGAACACAATCCCACTATGTATGTTGTTGTCAAGAAGGACAGGAATTTCGCCTAACATTGTGGTTACAGGAATGCAGTCCACAGACTATTTGATTAAGGAGATTATTAGTCTGACTGCTAGAACATTTCATACATATATAAGAAAAAACTATGAGAACATAGTAACACAGGCTTAAGAAATATGCACACTGATACAGAGGTATTCTTCATGTTGCATGACCACCTGCTCCGGGGTCTATTCCACTAATTCACTCAGGTTACCCATTAACCCCTCCATCAGTGAAGCTGAATCAGGAGGAGTAATGTCAAATTCTTTTTGGGTGCCTGGAATCATTATTATTGAACTCATTTCAGGTGAGAGTCTTCAGGGTAGACTAGAAAATTAAAGAAGTAGTCCTGTTAGAACTGGCACTAGCAGCAGGGTTAACTGTTGCCTCCGCTGCTCTAAGACATTATTACCTAGCCCTTAGCCCCATTGTGGCAAGCTGAATATCAGTTGTACTCCCAAATATTGTCAGAGAACATAAAACAGGGGAGCTTAAATTTTATCTTAGTTAAGAGAAGTAAGGGTACATTTAAAATCACTTTTAAAACAATTAGTTACATACTATTGTTCAGATAATCTTTTCTGTGGTCTCCTTAATCACACCAGTACAAGAAGCAATTTCGCAGAACTCTTATTTTCATGTTTCATTTTACATATATGGTAAAGTTTATTGGAGGAGAGCAAAAACAACAGGACCCCTGCTCAGTTACAAGAGAGAGTAAAAGAGGTGAGCAATAATATTAATGCTACAAGTGGTAGCTATCCAGACTTTCTGAAGTAGCATCTAGTGCCCCTGTACAACAGGTATGAGGCCCTGGAGGTGGAAGGCCAGTCAATGGAGGATGGGGATGACAGTCCATCTACACCAGAGGTGTCATCGAGGTCAGAAAGGCAAACCTCTCATACCAACACCACCTCCACAAGGAAGAGAAGACGGGTTATAGTTGTGGGCAACTCCCTTCTAAGGGGAACCAAGGGTCTGATATGCCAGACGGACCCTCCTCTTAGGGAAGTCTGCTGCCTCCCTGGGGCCCAGGTGAAGGATATCACTAGGGTACTTCTTACCCTGGTACGGCCCTCGGACTATTACCCACTACAGCTCTTCCATGTGGGGGGCGATGAAGCCGCAACACAAAGTCCTAGGGCAATCAAAAGAGACCTCAGGGACTTGGGATGGCTAGTAAGGGACTCTGGAGCACAGGTTATTTTCTCTTCTCTCCTTCCAGTTATGGGCAGTGACACTAGAAGGAACAGAGGTACCCAGTCTATCAACACATGGCTCCGTGGCTGGCGTCATCGCCACAGTTTTGGTTTTTTTGATAATGGGATGGCCTACACAGCGCCAGGTTTGCTGGCGTCTGATGGGATTCATCTTTCTCAAAGGGGAAAGAGAATCCTTGCTCAGGAGCTTGCAGGGCTCATCGACAGAGCTTTAAACTAGACTCAAAGCGGGAGGGGGATAATATCAGGCTTGCCCGAGAGAAGCTGAGGGATGACGTGCCAAGGTTAGAGAGAGTGGGTGCTAGCGAGGGCACTCAGCCTGTGTCTCTGAGATGTGTGGGGTACGCTGGGGCACAGTTGAAGTTGAACAGAGTTGAGCTAGGGGATCCTGAGGCAATAGGAGCCAAGAGGGAAACACCAGTGAAACACCTCAAAGCACACAAGGGGTGTTCCTCTGTGAAAGGAGACACGGACGACAGCCCAGCTGAAGTGCCTCTACACCAATGCACGCAGCATGGGCAATAAACAGGACGAGCTGGAAGCCATTGTACATCAGGACAACTACGATATAGTGGCCATCAGGGAAACATGGTGGGATGACTCGCACAACTGGAGTGCAGCGATGGATGGCTATAAACTCTTCAGGAGGGATAGGCGAGGCAGGAGAGGTGGTGGGGTAGCCCTGTATGTTAGGGAGTGTTTGGATAGTTTAGAGCTTAATGATGGTGACGATAGGGTGGGATGGTAGGTCTATGGGTAAGAATCAGGGGGAAGGCCAACAAGGCAGATATTGTGGTGGGAGTCTGTTCCAGACCACCCAACCAGGATGAGGAGACAGATGAACTATTCTATAAGCAGCTGGGAGAAGCCTCACAATCGCTAGCCCTTGATCTTGTGGGGGACTTCAACTTACCAGATGTCTGCTGGAATTACAGTACAGCAGAGAGGAAACAGCCTAGGAGGTTCCTGGAGTGTGTGGCAGATAACTTCCTGACACAGCTGGTGAGGGAGCCAACTAGGGAATGTGCCCCGCTGGACCTCTTGTTCATGAACAAAGAAGGACTTGTGAGCGATGTGATGGTTGGAGGCCATCTTGGGCAGAGTGATCATGAAATGATGGAGTTTTTGATTCTTAGAGAAGTGAGGAGCGGGGTCAGCAGAACTGCCACCTTAGACTTCTGGAGGGCAGACTTTGGCCTGTATAGGAGACTGGTTTACAGAGTACGCTGGGAGGCAGCCCTAAAGGGCAAAGGAGTCCAGGACGGCTGCACATTCTTCAAGGAGGAAGTCCTAAAGGCACAAGAGCAGGCTGTCCCCAGGTGCTGAAAGACAAGCTGGCGGGGAAGAAGACCGGCCTGGCTGAATAGAGAGCTCTGGCTCGAACTCAAGAAAAAGAGGAGAGTCTACGACCTCTGGACGAAGGGGCAGGCAAGTCAAGAGGACTACAAAGGTGTAGCAAGGTTGTGCAGGGAGAAAATTAGAAGGGCCAAAGCTGAGCTAGAGCTCCATCTGGCTACTGACATAAAAGACAATAAAAAATACTTCTTCAAATGCATTAGCAGCAAAAGGAGAGCTAAGGAGAATCTCCACCCTCTATTAGACGTGGGAGGGAACACAGTGACAAAGGATGAGGAAAAGGCTGAGGTACTTAACATTTTCTTCACCTCAGTCTTTAATAGTAGGGCCAATTGTTCTCTGGGTACCCAGGCCCCCGAGTCAGAAGATAGGGACGGGGACCAGAATGGAGCCCCATAATCCAGGGGGAAATGGTTAGTGACCTGCTACACTACTCAGACACTCACAAGTCTATGGAGCCTGATGAGATCCACCCGAGAGTACTGAAGGAACTGGCAGAAGTGCTCACCAAGCCCCTTTCCATCATTTACCAGCAGTCCTGGCTAACTGGGGAGGTCCCAGTTGACTGGAGATTAGCAAATGTGACACCCATCTACAAGAAAGGCCAGAAGGAGGATCCAGGGAACTACAGGCCTGTCAGCCTGACCTCGGTACCAGGAAAGCTGATGGAGCAGATCATCTTGAGTGCCATCACATGGCATGTGGAGGATAACCAAGAGATCAAGCCCAGCCAGCATGGGTTTAGGAAAGGCAGGTCCTGCTTAACCAACCTGATCTCCTTCTTCTACGACAAGGTGACCCACCTAATGGATGAGGGGAAGGCTGTGGATGTTGTCTACCTAGAATTCAGTAAAAGCCTTTGACACTGTTTCCCACAGCATTCTCCTGGAGAAACTGGCTGCTCATGGCTTGGACAGGTGTACTCTTTGCTGGGTAAAGAACTGGCTGGATGGCCGGGCCCAACGAGTGCTGGTGAATGGAGTTTACTCCAGTTGGCGGCCGGTCACAAGCGGTGTCCCCCAGGGCTCTGTGCTGGGGCCAGTCCTGTTTAATATCTTTATCAATGATCTGGACAAAGGGATCGAGTGCACCCTCAGGAAGTTTGCAGATGACGCCAAGTTGTGCGGGAGTGTTGATCTGCTTGAGGGGAGGAAGGCTCTACAGAGGGACCTGGACAGGCTGGATCTATGGGCCGAGGCCAATTGTATGAGGTTCAGCAAGGCTAAGTGCAAGGTCCTGCACTTGGGCCACAACAACTCCATGCAACGCTACAGGCTTGGGGGAGAGTGGCTGGAAAGCTGCCCAGCAGAGAACGACCTGGGGGTGTTTGTTGACAGCCGGCTGAATATGAGCCAGCAGTGTGCCCAGGTGGCCAAGAAAGCCAATGGCATCCTGGCTTGTATCAGGAATAGTGTGGCCAGCAGGACTAGGGAAGTGATCGTGCCCCTGTACTCGTCACTGGTGAGGCCACACCTTGAATGCTGCGTTCAGTTTTGGGCCCCTTACTACAAGAGAGACATTGAGGTGCTGGAGCATGTCCAGAGAAGGGCAACGAAGCTGGTGAAGGGTCTAGAGCACAAGTCTGATGAGGAGCGGCTGAGGGAAAGGGGGTTGTTTAGTCTGAAGAAGCAGAGGCTGAGGGGAGACCTTATTGCTCTCTACAGCTACCTGAAAGGAGGTTGTAGAGAGGTGGGGGTTGGTCTCTTCTCCCAAGTAACAAGTGATAGGACGAGAGGAAACTGCCTCAAGTTTCGCCAGGGCAGGTTTAGACGGGATATTAGGAAATTTTACTTCACTGAAAGGGTTATCAAGCATTGGAACAGGCTGCCCAGGGAAGTGGTTGAGTCACCATCCCTGGAGGTATTTAAAAGACGTTTGGATGAGGTGCTTAGGGACATGGTATAGTGGTGGTCTTGGTAGTGTTAGGTTTATGGTTGGACTCAATGATCTTAAAGGTCTTTTCCAACCTATACGATTCTGTGATTCTGTGGTACAGAAGAGAATAAAATTATCCTGGAGTCATAAAAAAAAGGTGAATTCAAGGTGTTTTTTATGGAGCAACATGCGTACATTTTAGAGTTCAACAGGTCTTTCTGCAGAGTTGTTGCTATTAAATAAAAATAGATATTATGTATGTTAATGTTTAGGTTTCACCACAGCAGCTGTTTTAAAAAGGTAGATAACACATGAACTAGCTTGTATTCTTCTGTACTGATAAATGATCCAGTGGCTGATCCAAGATATTGATTGCCTTGGTCCCTTAGGTGACTCTAAATGTTGAAAATATTAATTTTCTTAATCACATATGCTTTAAAAATGTTAATAATAAATGTTGTGTCTGAATTCTCATATGCTATCAAGTCAGCTATTGCCTTTTGCCTTACATTGCATCATTTTTAAAAATTATATCAAAGTCTGTCAGAAAGTCATATGAGATGAGTTATGTTTGATATACTACATGGAACAGTGGTAAAGTTCTTCTTTTGACTATGTGGTTGTGCTCAGCTATTACTCCCGATTAAAGTTAGCTGGTTAACTTAAAACTGCCAGTTTGCACGAAGCTGAGCTATAGCTGTTTTTTATAGTTTTTAAGATAGAGAAATCTAACTACTTTTAGAACTATTTCTTCAATTTATACTATTAGAGTCATGACACTCTGGTATACATGGAACTTCCTTTTTGTAGAGAATGATTAGAAAATATTAAATTTATGAGTGATTTGTGAAAATATATTAACATATACTTTTGAAAAAAGTAATAAGAAACTTCAGTGAAGAAAGTGATGCTAATAAGCCCTCCACAATGCAGGTTAGGCTTGTTATACACTACCTAAAAAGTAATCATTAGTATTGTAAGAATGTTAATAGCAAAATATATTCTTTTTGAATGCTATACACTGAAGTTGCTGGTCATAAGAAACATGCAGAAACAACTTGAAATGAGGTGTGTACATGTAAAGTTAAAATGACAGAATAGATTATCTCAAAGAATCACCTCTCAAAGAGCTTGGTTATTGCACTTTATATGATAGCTTATCTAGTTATAGGTTATATATGCATGTATATATGTCTATATGTATATGTGTCTGTGTACACACATATTTTTGTGTATGTATACATTTTTAGATATGTGTACATAAAGTCTTTACTTTTCCATTTGTACATAAAATCTGAGTATCCTCTCAGAATGAACACAATAGATATCAGGCTTCTCCTGAATCTTCTAATTTCAGATTATTAGAAAAAAATATAAATTCAAAGCCTTTAGAAAGGTTGCCTGGTGCTCTTCATTTCTTGCTATCTAAGGTTCTACCTTAGATTACTGATGCAAGAAAGTGACATTGTCTGAGGAGTCTATTTTAACTAGACACTGAAATAAAGTTGACAAGAAAATATATTTTGAATTCAGACTTCTGCTTAGGATGTCACTAAGACACATGTAACATTGTAGCTGTCAATGCAACCTGGGACAAAAATTATACATGAATTGGTAGGAGGTAGATTGATATCAAAGAGGTACAGCCTAGAAAAATACTGGAGTGTCGTGCAAAGGAATTAAGTAGCAGGCAAACAATTCCGCCACTCCCCCCCCCAAAAAAAAAAAAAAAGTTGATAAAGTATACCAAATATGAGAAGCTTAAACAAAAAATAAGTGAAGCAGAACATCTAACTCCTATAATAGATACATACAGACTGAATATTACTGGATGAAAATCACCCCCAAAGGTAACAACACAGCATCTTGTTTTACAAGAGGAAGTATTTTTTCAAGAAATGCTGGGTTGGGCAAGAAATGATTTCTTTGTTCTAGTACTGACTCAAGTTTACCACAGAGATTGTTGGGGGAATAATAACTAATATCACCCTTTCCATAAGTATTTATTAGGTATCAAGAATTAATGGAGTCAGAAGATCCACTGATAGAAAAAATGAAGGAATTAAGCAACAAAAAACCATCAGGGCATAATAAGGTGTATTTATAAGTTTAGAAGGAAGCTGCAAAGGACATGATTAAATGATTCACAAAATATCTGAATTCTTCCATGAAAGTGACTGATAATGAAACACTGGGAAATTTGTTTCAGGAACTTTATGGCTGATGCATAGCAGAAGGTACAGAGCTGGGTTTCATTCAAGAATCTAAGTATTAGAGAACTAATTATTCACCTTGATTATTGTATTCTTCATATAAAATAACAATATTTCAGGTAGCTGTGGTGAGAACCTGTTTTGTTTATTTGCGCTTGAAACTTTCCTTTTATTAATATTGTTACTGGGCCAAATTGCCCATACATAAATGTGTTGCTCTCTCAAGTTTCCAAAACAGTCTTTCCTGTTGAAGTTGCTCCACACGTTGTAATAGATTTGGAGATATCTAAACCTAGCACACTAAGTGGAGAAGAGTTTGAACTGGAGCTTCCCCTTTCACAGTACCCTCATTACTGAGCCGTAATGGCAGGCTCTTGCACTATGCTCCCCAGCCCGGCTTAGGCTCCTTAGCAAGCAGAGGATGCATGAGGCCAGTGTACCAGACTGTCCTGCAGTCCGGGGATCAGCGTTCTTAGCTAAGAGATGGGATGAAACATGATTGAATTCCTTCAAGTAAATAGTGAATCTCCCTCAGCTGTCATTCCTAAGAAAATGCCTAATTCAGTGCTGTCATTTCTACCAGTAGCAAGATGCCTCAAGCCAAGAACTGTAATACAAAACATTGCAGCATAAAAGTACTTTTGTGAATTTGTTCCTGAGTGCGATCATTTGGAAAATGCTATTTGTTCCCACTGGTGGCAAAATTAAAAAAAAAAAAAAAAAAAAAAGTTTCATAGTTTTTATATTAACTTGTTTATAAGTTATTTTTTTAGGAAACTGTTCATAAAATATTAACTGCTAGAAGGATTTTTTCCAGGACTGTATTAACTCATAAGCACATGGAGCTATCACTGCAAATGTTTTGGAGCATGTGCTACAGCACTTATTCTCAGGAGACTTCTGAAGCACAGTAGGAAGCTATTATCTTGTGAATTATGACAGAAACTACAGAAAAGAGTAAACAACAAAAACTCTACTGTTTACCATTAGATGCCTAAATAAACAAGATATTCAATATATAATGTATGTTTTACAAACACAATCATTATACAATAATAAAATAGTTATTAGCCAGTATATTATCCTGGCTTTTCTGACTAATGAAGACTTTATTAAATAATATGACTAATGGGGGCATTATAATCTAATGTGAGAGGAAAGTTTCAGTATGAGCTTGAAATGAAGCATTAACTTTAACTATCCATTTGTGTGAACATATTGGACATGGTATGGATATCAGTAATATGTTCCTTAGCTTCTATTTTGTCATATTCTCTTCTCTTTTTTTTTGCTATATAGAATCATTAGATCTAGTACTTGATTTTCCTAAATAATTAAACTTCTAAAATTAGTGCACTGAATTTGGCACAAGGCATTGCTTACCCTTGGGTCCAATCACAAGGATTTTCTCTGGTACTGAAAGGGCAAAATATGTGGAAAGATGTGAAGTCCCATGGATAGGTTAAGCTCTGTTATAATCAGTCAGATTGAATGTTCAAATTGAACATCCTTGTCTAGAATGTTGCTAGATCAAGATAATAGAGTTTCTGCAGAAATGAAAAATACCAAATAAAAATAAGGTTAGCCAATAATTTCCATCTTGAAAGCTGTAAAAAAGAATAATGTTATTATTATTATTATTATTATTATTATTATTATTATTATTATTATTATTATGGATATTTGCATTTGTTTCTGTTCATTCATTTCCCAGCAGGTGTCTCTATACTGCAGCTTTACTGAAAAAGAATGAGGAAGCAGGCTAATTGCATTAAAATGTTAAAAAAAAAAGTAAATAAAAAATAGGCAGATTAAACCTACCTATCACATAACATCAAAGGAAAAGACTGAAAAAAGACTGAAAAGACTGTAAAGAGACTTGTATTATGAGCTTTTGGGTACAATCACACACGTATACAGAACAAAAATGGGCTTATTAACTATTGATTCCAACAAAAAGAGATATTAAAAATGGTGCACTGAAAAAGCAACGGTACAAAAACTAAAACCTGAGTTTTTTGTAAGTTCTGGGAAGAACAGTAACCTCTTCTATTTCCACATATATAAATATATAACCTAACAACTGCTGGAATTTATCTTCATCAGCAGCTAGAGTGAAAATGTTGAAGTCTCACAAAGCCAATGTTGCAATCTTTGCTCGGAACATAAATGGGGAAGTTAATGAAGACTGCAGGGGTCTGGAAGAATTGAGGGAAGAAAAGTACAAGTAGTAAAATAAAATTATGGTTATGAATAAGAATTCCAGGTTATCTTGACTCAGGGCAGACCAGAGTAACTTTGTTTCATTTGCAACCAGATGCAAAAAAATTAACATTTTATCACTTAATTTGCAACATGTAATCTTTTTAGCCAAATAAAATTTATGCTTTGATGGATCCCAGTTGTATTTCTGCACTGATCTAAGTGGAGTGAAAAATCTTGACTTACCATATAAAAGGACTAGAATTCTGTTTAGCATTTGATTTTAATTGCAGATTTCATGGACCAGAACACTCTGAGATGAATAACCAATGATGCTGAGAAACATCTGAAATTCCATGTATGATTCACAATCTAGAATTAGACCTCTGCAAAGTTGTATTTTAAAGTCTTACTGTTCACAGAAACAGTGTTTCAAGGTGAGTAAAAGCTGATACTCCCCAGTTTGTCCATTAATCAATAGTTCACTGAGTATTTGATAAGAGCTCAATGAGCCGTAAAAAGGAACAACATGACAAGTTTTATTGATTGTCTCATAAAAAGGGTAAAGAAGTGACAGATGACAGGCCCAGTTAGACCTTTACAGCATGCAGTTACAGTGTTCATGGTACATTAGTTACAACAACTTCTATTTTTGACACAGGAACGGGAAGTGATATAATACCACACGCCATTTGCATCAAATTTATTTCTCACACAAAAACCCAGAAATTGATTGTAGTTTAAAAAAAGTAATGGGATTAAATAGGATTATATCATCGCAGCTGAAATCAGACTCTGATCTAGAATTCTGCTTAAAGAATGTTGTTTCTTGTACAACCTCACACACAAGGTATTGCATAGTATTTATGTTCTTGGCCTCTATGTTTTTTATTTATGGACTCTCACTGTTCTTCAATATTATTTATAAGGATTCTCTCCAATCCCAATGTGTACTCAAATGTGAAGTTATTCAACAGTCTTTGGCCATAAATCATTGTGCTGTTATTAGGACTTTGCTGCCACATTAATTCTTAAACTTTAAACATAAGAGCAGAGAGTGGAACACGGGAAGTTAATGAGTCAGAGAAGATCTTTACCTCATAGTGCTGTCAAAATCCAAAAGTTTATTAATCAGGGTGGGGAAACAACATTCTGCAACAAGAAGCAGGCTGTCACTGAGAAGAAGTTTAAGGGATTCATCCTAAAGCAGTCACACAGATTTTGGATACTTGTCTCTAAATTTTTTTGCAATATTTCCTTTATGAACATTTACTGTGCCTTCAAAGTCTCTACTAAATTATACCTCTCCTTGCTACTTCATTGCTCTTTTGAATTTTTTTACAGGGACCTGCCACACTGAGGAATACAGCCTTGTTCACAGTTGCCTGTCCAAACTTACAGAACATAAAGAATGCGCACAAAAAAGAGTTAGACCTGCAGAGAAGAGTTTATGGATGTTTAGTTTGTTGATTTTGCAGTGAGAAGTCCTTACTTCACTCAAGATTCCTAAAGGCAAGCGAAGCAAGGCTGAGCTTATTTTCATTTCAATTAGGAAAAAGAACTCACTGACTTCCTCCTCCAAAAACAGCTGGTTCTTTGGTGTAAGACACAATTACTTAATACTTAAAGAAGAAATAAGAAGAAGGCGGGAAAAATCCTTGAGCTTTCTCCAGTTCCTTCTCTGTATAGCACTTCTTGCAGGACCACACACTGGCAGTGGGAAGAAGGCAAAGACAATCAGTTCTTTCAGATAACAGTGGCCTAGAGTGGGTCATGATGAAGCTGGATATCTGTGCCTTAAGATCAAAGGTGGGAAATATTAAAAGCATCCTGATTTGAAATGTTGCTGTAGGGATTTTTTTTTTTTTCTAAAAGTATTGATAGGTCTGCTGGACTTCAAATAAATATTTATTTGCTAGTTGCTTAGCTGGACGGGAGGTTTAAATGTTTTAGAGTTCATGTATGATTAAAATTTCAATCTTTCACACAATTATCTATCCTGGCCATATTATATTGCTCTTGGTCAATTTACTTCTAAAACAATATATTCAGTCTTGGGTAGGGCTGGTGGTTTAAGTTTGAATTGCCTTATTTCATGAAAGAAATAGATTTTTCTTTTTTCCCTTCAAAGACACCTGTAATAGCTAGGGTTCATTTGATAAAACTAGTTCGTACTCATCAATGCAACAGGGCTATTTCAAGATAAGTCAAAGAAAAGCTGGGGGAAACAGTGTTGTGAACTCAGTTGCATGGTAGATTTTATGATACTGTGCATATACTTGCCAAAAGGTGACTTATTTTGTTGAGCTGTCATCTGAAAGTTTTACTTTTGCTGTGTACTGAATAAAAGGTGCAGGGTTTCTATCTTCAGTTACAGCAATATCATCACAAGCCAGCACTCAGGAATACGCATGCCAAGTTCATGCTTAAGTGAAATATGTGCTGAAGTGCTTTTCTGAATCAGAGCCATAATTGGAGCAATTTATTTAGATCATAATGTGGTTCCTTAAAGAAAAGCAAATCCCAGAAGGAATGACATTTAAAAAGGCAACATTTCTTTCTTAGAATCTTGTCTCTATGTGTTGTGGTTTAAGCTGGCAGGCAGCTAACCACCACACAGCCATTTACTCACTCCCCCCTCAGCAGGATGGGGGAGAGAATCGGCAAAAAAAAAAAGTAAAATTCATGGGTTGAGATAAAGACAGTTTAATAGGACAGAAAAGGAAGGGAAAATAAATAATAATAATAATAATAATAATAATAATGATAGTAATAGTAATAATAAAAGAATATAAAAATAAGTGATGCACAATGCAATTGCTCACCACCCACTGACTGATGCCCAGCCAGTTCCCGAGCAGTGGTGTATGTCCCCTGGCCAACTCCCCCTGCTTTATATACTGAGCATGACATCATATGGTATGGAATAGCCCTTTGGCTAGTTTGGGTCAGCTCTCCTGGCTGTGCCTCCTCCCAGCTTCTTGCTAGCAATGCATGAGAAGCTGAAAAGTCCTTGACTAGTGTAAACACTACTTGGCAACAACTAAAACATCAGCATGTTATCAACATTATTCTTATCCTAAATCCACAGCACAGCACTATACCACTACTAGGAAGAAAATTAACTCTATCCCAGCTGAAACCAAGACAGTATCCACCCCTTATTCTATACCATGTACGTCATGCCCAGGTCCTACACTTTCCAGTACATCCCAATTATCACCACCCACCACCACCTTTCCTGTCTTTTGATATATACACAGAGATGTCATTCCCTTAGTCTATGGGCCATCCCTCTAAAATGTCTGTTGAGTTTATTTAGTCCATGACTTTGGGCTCCATCTGTCACAACAGACCTTCAGGGCAGGAGAGATGGTGTGTGGTGTTGGATTGTTGCATTCTGAAGCCAGTTCTGGTTCCACTGTCGCTGCACTTGTCCAGTTCTATCATCACTGCACTTGGCTCGGTTTCATCAAAGTTCATTCTTCATTAATCTGGGTGATTTTTACTGTAATACTGTTGATATGGCATATAGCCACCACAGAAGTGATGATATACAGTATTATATAGCAATTAATATCATACAATTTAATTCATTGGCTATTTTCACCCCAAATCAAATCCCCTTGAGGTACACATCAGGATTCCCCATCCTCCTGCATCACCCACCAAGTGCACCCTGGTCCTTGAGCAAAAGCAATCCCACAGATGGGTTTACCTTTGCCTGAGGGAGAAATAACCCAGATTGTCTTACCCAGCATATTTTTTATGTGCACTACAGGGACTTAATCCCCTTCTAAAGTACATAAAAGTTTTGACTGGGCAGGACCAGCTCTATTGGCAGATCCCCTAGTGTTGACTAACCAGGTGGCTTTTGCTAAATGTGTATCCCAATGTCTGAACATCCCAGCACCCATTGCTCTCAGTGTAGTCTTTAGCAGCTCATTGTATTGCTCGATTTTCCTGGAGGGTGGTGAGTGATAGGGGATGTGATACACCCAGGCAATGCCCATGCTCTTTGGCCCAGGTGTCTATGAGGTTGTTTTGGAAATGAGTTCCATTGTCTGACTCAATTCTCTCTGGGGTGCCATGTCGCCATAGGACTTGCTCTTCAAGGCCCAGGGTAGTGTTCTGGGTGGTGACATGGGCACAGGATATGTTTCCAGCCATCCAGTGTTTGCTTCCACCATTGTAAGCACATGGTGCTTGCCTTGGTGGGTTTGTGGGAGTGTGATATAATCAATCTGCCAGGCCTCCCCATATTTATATTTCAGCCATCATCCTCCACAGAGGCTTTAAGCGCTTGGCTTGCTTGATTGCAGCACATGTTTCACATTCATGGATAACCTGTGCAATAGCGTCCATGGTCAAGTCCACCCCTCAACCACAAGCCCATCTATATGTTGCATCTCTATGTCCTTGATGGCCTAAGGTGTCATGGGCCCACCAAGCTATAAATAATTCGCCCTTATGTTGTCAGTCCAGATCCACCTCAGCCACATCCATCTTAGCAGCCTGATCCACCTGGTGGTTGTTTTGATGGTCTTCAGTGGCCTGACTCTTGGGTAGGTGAGCATCTACGTGACATACTTTTACAGCCAGGTTCTCTACCCGGGCAGCAATATTTTGCCAAAATGTGGCAGCCCAGATGGGTTTGCCTCTGCACTGCCAGTTGCTCTGCTTCCATTGCTGCAACCACCCCACGGGGCATTTGCCACCATCCATGAGTCAGTACAGAGATAAAGTACTGGCCATTTGTCTCATTCAGCAATATCTAAAGCCAACTGAATGGCTTTTACCTCTGCAAAATGACTCAATTGACCTTGTCCTTCAGCAGTTTCTGCAACTTGTTGTATAGAAGTCCATATAGCAGCTTTCCATCTCTGATGTTTTCCCAGAAGACAACAGGACCCATCAGTGAATAGGGGCATATTGCTTTTCATTTTCTGGTAGTTTATTGTACAGTGGGGCCTCTTCAGAATGCATCACCTCCTCCTCTGGCGATATTCTGAAATCTTTACCTTCTGGCCAGTCCATGATCACTTCCAAGATTCCTGGGCAACTGAGGTTTCCTATTTGAGCCTGTTGTGTGATCAGTGCAACCCACTTCCACAGAATCACAGAATCGTATACATTGGAAAAGACCTTTAAGATCATCAAGTCCAACCATAAACCTAACACTACCAAGACCACCGCTATACCATGTCCCTAAGCACCTCATCCAAACGTCTTTTAAATACCTCCAGGGATGGTCACTCAACCACTTCCCTGGGCAGCCTGTTCCAATGCTTGATAACCCTTTCAGTGAAGTAAAATTTCCTAATATCCTGTCTAAACCTGCTCTGGCGAAACTTGAGGCAGTTTCCTCTCGTCCTATCACTTGTTACTTGGGAGAAGAGACCAACCCCCACCTCTCTACAACCTCCTTTCAGGTAGTTGTAGAGAGCCATAAGGTCTCCCCTCAGCCTCTGCTTCTTCAGACTAAACAACCCCAGTTCCCTCAGCCGCTCCTCATCAGACTTGTGCTCTAGACCCTTCACCAGCTTTGTTGCCCTTCGCTGGACACGCTCCAGCACCTCAATGTCTCTCTTGTAGTAAGGGCCCCAAAACTGAACGCAGCATTCAAGGTGTGGCCTCACCAGTGACGAGTACAGGGGCACGATCACTTCCCTAGTCCTGCTGGCCACACTATTCCTGATACAAGCCAGGATGCCATTGGCTTTCTTGGCCACCTGGGCACGCTGCTGGCTCATATTCAGCCGGCTGTCAACAAACACTCCCAGGTCGTTCTCTGCTGGGCAGCTTTCCAGCCACTCTCCCCCAAGCCTGTAGCGTTGCATGGAGTTGTTGTGGCCCAAGTGCAGGACCTTGCACTTAGCCTTGCTGAACCTCATACAATTGGCCTCGGCCCATAGATCCAGCCTGTCCAGGTCCCTCTGTAGAGCCTTCCTCCCCTCAAGCAGATCAACACTCCCACACAACTTGGCGTCATCTGCAAACTTCCTGAGGGTGCACTCGATCCCTTTGTCCAGATCATTGATAAAGATATTAAACAGGAGTGGCCCCAGCACAGAGCCCTGGGGGACACCACTTGTGACCGGCCGCCAACTGGAGTAAACTCCATTCACCAGCACTTGTTGGGCCCGGCCATCCAGCCAGTTCTTTACCCAGCAAAGAGTACACCTGTCCAAGCCATGAGCAGCCAGTTTCTCCAGGAGAATGCTGTGGGAAACAGTGTCAAAGGCTTTTACTGAATTCTAGGTAGACAACATCCACAGCCTTCCCCTCATCCATTAGGTGGGTCACCTTGTCGTAGAAGAAGGAGATCAGGTTGGTTAAGCAGGACCTGCCTTTCCTAAACCCATGCTGGCTGGGCTTGATCCCTTGGTTATCCTCCACATGCCATGTGATGGCACTCAAGATGATCTGCTCCATCAGCTTTCCTGGTACCGAGGTCAGGCTGACTGGCCTGTAGTTCCCTGGATCCTCCTTCTGGCCTTTCTTGTAGATGGGTGTCACATTTGCTAATCTCCAGTCAACTGGGACCTCCCCAGTTAGCCAGGAGTGCTGGTAAATGACGGAAAGGGGCTTGGTGAGCACTTCTGCCAGTTCCTTCAGTACTCTCGGGTGGATCTCATCAGGCTCCATAGACTTGTGAGTGTCTGAGTAGTGTAGCAGGTCACTAACCATTTCCCCCTGGATTATGGGGGCTCCATTCTGGTCCCCGTCCTTATCTTCTGATTCGGGGGCCTGGGTACCCAGAGAACAATTGGCCCTACTATTAAAGACTGAGGTGAAGAAAATGTTAAGTACCTCAGCCTTTTCCTCATCCTTTGTCACTGTGTTCCCTCCCACGTCTAATAGAGGGTGGAGATTCTCCTTAGCTCTCCTTTTGCTGCTAATGCATTTGAAGAAGTATTTTTTATTGTCTTTTATGTCAGTAGCCAGATGGAGCTCTAGCTCAGCTTTGGCCCTTCTAATTTTCTCCCTGCACAACCTTGCTACACCTTTGTAGTCCTCTTGACTTGCCTGCCCCTTCGTCCAGAGGTCGTAGACTCTCCTCTTTTTCTTGAGTTCGAGCCAGAGCTCTCTATTCAGCCAGGCCAGTCTTCTTCCCCGCCAGCTTGTCTTTCAGCACCTGGGGACAGCCTGCTCTTGTGCCTTTAGGACTTCCACCTTGAAGAATGTGCAGCCTTCCTGGACTCCTTTGCCCTTTAGGGCTGCCTCCCAGCGTACTCTGTAAACCAGTCTCCTATACAGGCCAAAGTCTGCCCTCCAGAAGTCTAAGGTGGCAGTTCTGCTGACCCCGCTCCTCACTTCTCTAAGAATCAAAAACTCCATCATTTCATGATCACTCTGCCCAAGATGGCCTCCAAGCATCACATCGCTCACAAGTCCTTCTCTGTTCATGAACAAGAGGTCCAGCGGGGCACATTCCCTAGTTGGCTCCCTCACCAGCTGTGTCAGGAAGTTATCTGCCACACACTCCAGGAACCTCCTAGGCTGTTTCCTCTCTGCTGTACTGTAATTCCAGCAGACATCTGGCAGGTTGAAGTTCCCCACAAGATCAAGGGCTAGCGATCGTGAGGCTTCTCCCAGCTGCTTATAGAATAGTTCATCTGTCTCCTCATCCTGGTTGGGTGGTCTGTAACAGACTCCCACCACAATATCTGCCTTGTTGGCCTTCCCCCTGATTCTTACCCATAGACCTACCATCCCACCCTATCGTCTCCATCATTAAGCTCTAAACTATCCAAACACTCCCTAACATACAGGGCTACCCCACCGCCTCTCCTGCCTCGCCTATCCCTCCTGAAGAGTTTATAGCCATCCATCGCTGCACTCCAGTTGTGCGAGTCACCCCACCATGTTTCCGTGATGGCCACTATATCATAGTTGTCCTGGTGTACAATGGCTTCCAGCTCGTCCTGTTTATTGCCCATGCTGCGTGCATTGGTGTAGAGGCACTTCAGCTGGGCTGTCATCCGTGTCTCCTTTCACAGAGGAACACCCCTTGTGTGCTTTGAGGTGTTTCACTGGTGTTTCCCTCTTGGTTCCTATTGCCTCAGGATCCCCTAGCTCAACTCTGTTCAACTTCAACTGTGCCCCAGCGTACCCCACACATCTCAGAGACACAGGCTGAGTGCCCTCGCTAGCACCCACTCTCTCTAACCTTGGCACGTCATCCCTCAGCTTCTCTCGGGCAAGCCTGATATTATCCCCCTCCCGCTTTGAGTCTAGTTTAAAGCTCTGTCGATGAGCCCTGCAAGCTCCTGAGCAAAGATTCTCTTTCCCCTTTGAGAAAGATGAATCCCATCAGATGCCAGCAAACCTGGCGCTGTGTAGGCCATCCCATTATCAAAAAAACCAAAACTGTGGCGATGACGCCAGCCACGGAGCCATGTGTTGATAGACTGGGTACCTCTGTTCCTTCTAGTGTCACTGCCCATAACTGGAAGGAGAGAAGAGAAAATAACCTGTGCTCCAGAGTCCCTTACTAGCCATCCCAAGTCCCTGAGGTCTCTTTTGATTGCCCTAGGACTTTGTGTTGCGGCTTCATCGCCCCCCACATGGAAGAGCTGTAGTGGGTAATAGTCCGAGGGCCGTACCAGGCTAAGGAGTACCCTAGCGATATCCTTCACCTGGGCCCCAGGGAGGCAGCAGACTTCCCTAAGAGGAGGGTCCATCCAGCATATCGGACCCTTGGTTCCCCTTAGAAGGGTGTCGCCCACAACTATAACCCGTCTTCTCTTCCTTGTGGAGGTGGTGTTGATATGAGAGGTTTGCCTTTCTGACCTCGATGACACCTCTGGTGTAGATGGACTGTCATCCCCATCCTCCATTGACTGGCCTTCCACCTCCAGGGCCTCATACCTGTTGTACAGAGGCACCTGGGAAGGTGAGGTGGGCAAGGACGGTTTTCGCCTGCCACCGCGAACATGGACTTGCCTCCATTCACTCTTTTCCTTTGAGCTACTGCCTTCAGCCTGGTGCGGGGGGATACAGGATCCTCTTGATTGTGGGTTTTTACTGGTGGCTGTTGCTCCTCCTGTTCCTGTCTTGGGGAGGGCAGAGCATGACACCACCAGTCTCTCTCTTTCTCAGCCTCCCTGATGCTCTTCCACGTAGTATCAGTTGCATGATGTTTATGTTTATGCGTGATGTTCAAAGGGGGATCCTCCCTTTGAACATCTAACCCAGCCCTGTAGTCGGGGTGCCAAGAGGAGCTACGCTTCAGTACCAACCACTTCCGAAGCAGCTACAACCCCTACATACGCTGCCAATATCTCTTTTTCTGTTGGACTACAGCAGGCCTCAGATCCTCTGTATCCCCAACTCCAAAACCCTAGGGGTTGTCCTCGAGCGTCCCCTGGTCTTTCTGCCAAAGGCTCCAGGTACGGCCATTCTCCCTGGCTGTGGTATAGAGCACATTTTTTACATCTTGCCCTGCCCAGACTGGCCCAAGGGCTACTGCATGAACTATCTCCTGTTTAATTTGTTCAAAGGCTTGTCGTTGCTCAGGGCCCCATTTGAAATCGTTCTTCTTCCGGGTCACTTGATAGAGAGGGCTTACAATCAGACTGTTATTTGGAATATTCATTCTCCAAAACCCCGCAACACCTAAGAAAGCTTGTGTTTCCTTTTTGCTAGTTGGTGGAGACATGGCTGTTGTTTTGTTGATCACATCCATTGGGATCTAACAATGTCCATCTTGCCATTTTATTCCTAAAAACTGGATCTCCTGTGCAGCTCCCTTGACTTTACTTTGGTTTACGGTAAAACCAGCCCTCAGAAGGATTTGGGCTATTTTCTTCCCTTTCTCAAAAACTTCTTCTGCTGTATTGCCCCACATGATAATGTCATCAATGTATTGCAGGTGTTGTGGAGCTTCACCCTGTTCCAATGCAGTCTGGATCAGTCCATGGCAAATGGTAGGGCTGTGATTCCAGGTGTACTGGATGCCCCTCCAAGTGAAAGCAAACTGTGGCCTGCACTTTGCTGCCAAAGGGATTGAGAGAAACGCATTAGTGATATCAGTTGTGGCATACCACTTGGCTGCCTTTGACTCCAGTTTGTACTGAAGTTCTATCACGTCCGGCACAGCAGCACTCAGCGGTGGCGTGACTTTGTTCAGGCCATGATAGTCTACTGTTAGTCTCCACTCTCCATTAGACTTTTGCACTGGCCATGTGGGACTGTTAAAGGGTGAGTGAGTCTTGCTGATCACTACTTGGCTCTTCAGTTGATGAATCAGCTTATGGATGGGAATCAGGGACTGTCAGTTGGTGCGATATTGCCACCGGTGCACCATTGTGGTAGCAATTGGCACCTGTTGTTCTTCAACCCTCAGCAACCCCACAACAGAAGGGTCCTCCGAGAGACTGGGCAGGGTGGACAGCTGTTTTATTTCCTCTGTCGTCTCCAAGGCAGCTATACCAAAAGCCCACCAGTACCCTTTTGGGTCCTTGAAATACCCTCTCCTGAGGTAGTCTATGCCAAGGCTGCATGGAGCCTCTGGGCCAGTCACAATGAGGGGCTTTTGCCACTCCTTCCCAGTTAGGCTCACTTCAGCCTCCAATACAGTTAGCTGTTGGGATCCCCCTGCCACTCCAGAAATACAGAGGGGTTCTGCCCCTGTATAGCTTGATGGCATTAGGGTATAGGGTGCACCGGTGTCTACTAGAGCCTTATACTCCTGTGGGTCTGATGTGCCAGGCCATGGAATCCACACAGTCCAGTAAACCCGGTTGTCCCTTTCCTCCACCTGGCTGGAGGCAGGGCCCCTCTAGTCCTGGTCATAATATTCATTACCCACTTCTTGTAAATGTGAATCTAAAGTCACTTTATTAAGACTGGAAATAAAATCAGCCCTTCTACTCTGTCTGGGGCACTGCTCACTGGAAACTGGAGCAGCAATTTTCCTGGAAGAACTCCCTTTGGTGATTGTTTTTCCTTGCAACTCATGTACCCATGCCTCTAGGGTCGAGGTAGATTTTCCATCCCACTTCCTCATGTCCTCTCCATGGTCACACAGGTAAAACTACAGGGTGGCCCTTGGTGTGTACCCTCTACATCCTCTTTCTTGAACAGAGGGCCGCTTACTCCTAATGGCTGAGATAGTGGTCCATACAAGTGGGGAGTAGGACAGATCCTCTTTGAGTTGCTGGAACTGCCAGGACAGTTTTTTGGACAGTTTTTCTACAGTTGAGATGCAGGCCCATAGGGAGGAAGAGAAACTTTCTTCGTAATGACAGAGTTGGCCAACCAATGCATCCACCATTTTTTCCTCTCTGTCTTTCCAGGTTATTACTGCCAATGAGTTGGTATATGATGATGATGCACTCCATACCAACTTTTGCCACACGGGTTGTGTGCACCTGACTTCATCTGCATCTTTGGGTAACTGCTCATTGTTCAGGTCATCATAAATCACCTCCAGCACAGCTAATTCCCTCAGGTACTGGATACCTCTCTCCATGGTGGTCCCCTTGCCTGGGTGACATATAACATCTTCCTTGAAGAGATGTTATAACTAACTTTCCTTCACACCTGACAGGAGTCACCTCCAGAGGCTGAGGGCTTGTGTCCCTTTTTTGCAATTGCTTTGTCAATGCCCCCTTCCCTAGAAAGGGACTCCAGCTGCTTGGCTTCCTTAGCCTCTAATTCCAGGCTACTGGCCTGGAATCCCAGCACCAGAGCAGCCAGGTGACAATGTGCTCGCCTGGAAGACGGCTGGAATCTTTTCTCATATCTTGCAGCTTGCTTAGGGATAGGGATTGGGTGGTTACCATCTTATTTATGGGTTCTGCCTCTTCCTCCTCCTGTTCTCATGATGGCCTTGGTTCATCTTTGTCCCTCACTAAAAGAGCTGATTTTCCTGTGTATTTCTTCTTGTGTATAGAGGCGACTGATACTGGCATGGGTTAGTTCTCTGATTCAGCTGCAGTGCCTTTTGCTGGGGTTTGAATAGCTGCAGTGCCTGTCGTGAGGGTTGGAGTAACCACAGTGACTGTCACTGGGGTTTGAGTAGCTGCAGTGCCTGTCGCAGGGGTTGGAGTTACCACAGTGCCTGTTGTGGGGGTAGATCTCTGGATGGTATTCTTAAATAGTTGTTTAACCCTAAATAAGATCTGAACCACATTCAGGAGACATAGCAATAGGAACATGCTGGTTTGACCATCCCAAGGATATTCAGAATTCTGAAGAGCAGTTGTAACTAGCCTGAAGGAGAAGGGGAAGGTGAAGGAGTGGGGAAAAGTGTGCCCCCCATCTCCCCCACAGATTGGTTCTCCAAGGAGAAAAGGTAAAGAGTGTACTTATTAATAGTTTCCAAGAGGTGGCTCCCACGGTACAGAGGTGACGGCAATGTCAAGTACAAATACCAGATTAGTCTCATGACCAATAATTTTATCATATCATAAACCAGTGTTACACAGTGCAGCAAAATGTTAACCTTGATCCAGCTCCCAGAGGTGATAAATAGCACAACAGGGAATATATACCGCAAGTAAGGTATTACGTAACACAACTTTGAGAGCAAGAACGACAAATTTGAGAGCAAATAAATCAGCATTGTGACCAGTAACTATTAAACCAATATAATGAATGCTGATAACAAATTTGCCTTAACACGCTCTGGTCAGATCTGTCGTTATCTCAACCCTTTGAGCCCCACGTTGGGCACCAAAATGACTGTTGCGGTTTAAGCTGGCAGGCAGCTAAACACCACACGGCCGTTTACTCACTTACCCCTCAGTGGGATGGAGGAGAGCATCGACAAAGAAAAAAGTAAAATTCATAGGTTGAGATAAAGACAGTTTAATAGGACAGAAAAGGAAGGGAAAATAATAATAATAATAATAATAATAATAATAATGATAAAAGAATAAACAAAATAAGTGATGCACAATGCAATTGCTCACCACCCACCGACCGATGCCCAGCCAGTTCCTGAGCAGTGGTGTATGCCCCCTGGCCAACTCCCCCAGTTTATATACTGAGCATCATATGGTATGGAATAACCTTTTGGACAATTTGCCAAAGCACAGCCACAATCTCCTGGCTGTGCTCCCTCCCAGCTTCTCACTGGCAGGGCATGAGAAACTGAAAAGTCCTTTTTCCACTGCTTAATTGTGTAAGCAGTACTTAGCAACAACTAAAGCATCAGTGCGTTATCAATATTATTCTTATCCTAAATCCACAACACAGCACTATACCACTACTAGGAAGAAAATTAACTCTATCCAGCCGAAACCATGATGGTATGATAGGGTTTACTTCTGCTCTTTTTTACATTCTGGCATGAGTAAGTATATACAAAACTACACAACATAAATGATACAAGGCTGTAAATTCTATTAAAATGGCATTGTTTTTCCTGTTATTGCTGCATATCCTTCTTTAAATGTCCCATGCCACTGTTAAGTCAAGATATCACAGTCTGTGGTAGTGTGACCTGGAAGTTAGCCAGTGAGCAGTTGAAATCAACACTTTCCAGCACTACTATTCTGAGTCTATCCAAGTTTTCAAATATATCATCTGTAAGAGTACACAAAGCCAACCAGAGGTACTGAGTATCACGACTCTGTAGATGGAGTAGAGAGGGGATGTGGGATGGAATGACTGGCTGGCAGTGCTGGCAGCTGCAGGGGATCTTCCCTCTGGGATGCTTTCTCATAAGTATTCATTCCCTTTTGCCTTCATTACTGCATCAGTGATTGAGCTGGACATCCATTTGCCAGAGCACATCATCTTGTTCTGTCCTGCCAGTGAATGAGCAGGTGGCAGTGATGACATGGTGCCAGTTTCAAGTGCATGCTAAGGAGCAGGCTAGGGGCAACATGACCTATTTGTTTTGCATAACGCCAGGCCATTATAGAAGCTAACACACCTAATCAGGCACTTTTCAGAATCGCTTATCAGTCTCAATGATCTGCCCTGGCAGACACAAATCCTGCATCAAGTATCATCTAAGTGGCAACGCACTTGAATTGGTTAGAAAACCAAGGAGAAATGAAAAAGGCTAAGGGTGAAGAACGATTTTTTGTCATTGCATCATATGTTGGCCAGAATGCTTGGTAACTGAGTTTGTGAGGAAGGTTGTTTGTTGTTGGTGGTTTTTTTTTTCTTTTAATAAAACAAAGACATGAACTCTGACGTATTGAACGTAGAACTGTAAGACACTTAACCTGAACTGATGGAGTCTGCACGTGATATGAGACTTCCATAATGTATATTATACTTTGATAGAGGTATACTACATGACTATTAGTGGACTATTTTTATACTACTTGTGTACTTTGTAGCTGGACCACCTCACATATTTATCACAAAGGACCCTTTTAACCTAGGGAAAGGGCAAGACAATCTGTGTTGCACGTGCACGGAATAGAAGATCAAACAGTTGACAAACAAGGACAGCTACAGAGATAAGTGACATTTCCTAGAACCAGAATATTTCTTGCTATTTCTTTCCCTTTAGTTCCTTCTGAAACTCAGTTAAAATTGGACATTTAACTATTTTAAGGGTCTTTTGAAAAATTTTTCAATTATTGTATGGATTAAGTACACTAGCAGTGCATTTTTAATGTTGAATCCCCTTGTTCAATCTGCTTATTCACAGGCAGGATGGTAAAACTGAACTACTGGGAAACTGTTTAATGGAAGCTGTTAAATTAAAGATTATTGTATCCCTTTTTTAATTTTTTTTTTTTTTATATATTTTGATTGCATATGGGAAGTGAGTGCAAGGCTTGGCCACTGGATGTGACAGCAGCAAACTGGAGAAGAGAAAGCTGAATGTGAATGTTCGTAAGATGGGAAATATGAGGAGAGGGTCAGACTGGAGAGGAGTTTATCTTAAGTACCATATCTTTGAAAAACAACACTTTGAAGTGTTTTCTCTAAACCTTTCAAAGGGATAGAGACTGAAAAAAGAGCAAGAGCTAACTAGAGGATAAGTACTGGGAGGATAAGCCAGCTGGAAGATAAAACTCTCTCTCTTTGTAGCAACTGCATGTGAGCCCTTTAAAATCTAGCCAATTAGATAGGAGGCACAACAACTGAAGTGTTAAACATACAGCATATACCACTGTCCAGGCACCACTCCTGTGTGCTGGTAATGTGAAATGATGGCTGCTCTGTGCTCAATACATGTGGAATTATTAACAAAACATTTGAGAACAGTTATTAATAAAACGCCATCCAAGGGCTTTTTAAATTGTATGAACAGGGATCAATTTATCAACTACTGAAATGCAGTCATCGTTACAGTGAAACCCAGTAACTCTTACGTAATGCAGAGCTAGAGACAGAAATGGTATAGACAATTGGAACTGCAGGGGAATTTAGTCAAAGGGAATGGAGTTTCTCATGGGACTGGGACAAAAAACCATGAAAACCTAAGGGCTTGCTCACCCATAACTGAACTCAATAGCCATCATCAGGATTCTTTGCAAAGTAAACTTGTTAAAACTAGAAATAAAGAGGAATAGCATAAACCAAGAAACAACTGGAAAGTTTCAAAGTCTAAAGTTTAAGCATGTGTTAAGTGCTGAAGTATGAAACCTGATTTCCCAGACATAATTTATTTAGCCATCTTCCAAACTGTCTATTTGCATTTTCTGTCCTGAACTGGAGAAAAAAAACCCTAAACCTGAAGTCTAATCCCTTTTCACCCACCTCTAAGAAGTAATTGACACGATCTTGAAGGACATGCATTAAGAATACATTAGTTGGGCTGATATATGACAAAAATGTAGATTTTGCATGAATTTGTTGTACACTTCTCCCTTTAGCCCTCTAATTTCATCCATATTGACTTACTCTCTCATGCTAACTGTCCTTCAGAATCTGCCATCTCCTTTCTCCTTTTCAAGTTTATCAAGACATTCAGTGCCACCTGTAATTGGAGTCAACATATTTAATGACTTTATCTTTGTTTTTCTCTGAAAAAAAAAATCTGATTTTTTGCAAAAACCTGAGTTAAATTTTCTGTCTGTGCTTTAGCACACATAAACTTCTTCAGCTGCGCCTTTCAACTGTGGCTCATCTTCTGGGAAGTATAGATTGCCTGGACATTAAAGACTAATTTATTTGAAACTATCTTAAAGATCTGATTTATAAGACTGATGTTTGTAAGAAGTGAAGTATCAAGTCTATGTGTAAATGAAGAATGAAAACTTTCTGTCAAGATGGTATTTTTCTGCTTGTATACGTGTTTGTGTTTCAAATAGTGCTTTGACAGCTTTGTGGAGGTGGAAGAGCTTGAACAAACTGTGAAAGATAATCTGATGTATTTACTGTGAACAGATTGCAACAATACCAACAATCAGGAAAGGATAAGAGGAAAGCTCAGCATGGGTTTGGTGGGGTAATAAGTTTTTTGGTCTTTGAAAAAATAGAACAGATTATCAAAGAAAAAGGAGCTGAAGCTTATGATATAGAAAAAAAATATAGTAAAATATGTGCTCTTCAATTTTCTATGCTTAAAATGGAACAAACAGTTTTGTCATTTTATTCTTTTCTTACTTGTACTATCTCTGTTTTGAAAACAGCAGTGTGAACAGTTTGTCTGTGCAATCTGATAGACTCTAACTTACAGTGTCTTGCTAGTTACTTAGATAGGTTTCATGGACAACAATTATTGCAGAATGACATAAAAAAGTCCTGTAGTTTAATATAGGCTCACCAGAGTCAGAATTCAATGTAAAAAATGTTCTTTACAGCATCCCTTGATGGACTCTCCATCTTTTTTAGCTATACAGTCTGGGCAATACAAAGAAAGTAAAGTAGGCATATGTAGGTGACATCTTCTGACTTGATTAGGGGTAATAGATGTTTGTGATTTCAGTGCATCAGAGTTCTTGGATTAGTACCACTATGCTATTAAGTTAGTGACAGAAAGACAAGTCCCAGTAATAACCACAACCAAGATATTGATAACATTATGTAATTGGTTGCATGTTCATGTTTAATTATTAATTTCGAGCTAGTGGATCAAATATTTTCATGAACTTCAACAAGCAGTCCCTAAAAACCACTATCCAAATATAACAGTCCAACATCATTCATGTCACAGAGTCTTTTAAAAGCTTTGAAAAGTGTTTATGAAGACCAGAATGTGAATATTCCAAAGATGGAGAAAAAGCCTTTTCCCAAGAACTTATGCTGATTTTTAGAAGAACTTATCTTTCGATTGACCTATTTTTTTTTCTTATTTTGTGGTGATATTTAGTTTATTGGTTTTTTATTTGTCTCTTTAACCTTACTGAGAAAATTTCACATAGATATTTCAATCCATTGTTTTCAGAATGAGGAACATTGGCTAAATATGTGAATGATGTAAAAAAAGCTCCAAAATCTGGGCACTGATGTAGACAATCATTTTCAGATCTATCTTTTACTTAACCATTTCTTTAATATATGTTACAGTATAAAACAAGGTTATTGTTTAGCAGGACAATGTGCAAAACTCTCCCCATAGTAGGTGAATAAATCTGTACTTGTTAGTGTATATTCAGTTGCATTAAACTGTGTTATGTACACAGTTACTGATACTAATATGACCTACTCTGTACTCTCAAATAATGTTTTTTTCCCTCTTGTTTGGTGGTGCCTGTAGTCATTTCTCAAAACCATTTGGTTTCTACTTGACACTGTCACAGAGGAGTCAAAGTATGCACCCAGTTACACAAACTTTTTGTTGAGTTCGGTGAAAACCAGCTGCTGGAAGTTATATCTGAGATCCCGGTTTTGTTGAGAACATCTTTCCTTTGGTGAAAAAAAAAATAATCTGGACTTTATATATTCATCTAACCTGACTTTAGATATTTACACTAAAGAAATGCAATGTTGTCTTACGTGTTGCTCTGTGGACAAGAGTAATGCACCTGTGAGGGAGCCCATAGGAACCACCATAGCCCTCTATGTTTTCTCTCTATGTGTCTTAAGCCAGGCAGTCAAGGTGTATCTCGGCTATTGTTTCAAAGGTGTCTTTTTTTCTAAAAAACACTTTTAAACTCTCAGTCATGATTCAATATATTTGAGTTAAAATGTCTCAGTGTTGGCAAGAATCTTTGCTGTGAACCTTTGAGTCCACCCACTGTTAAGCTAAGTGAATACAGTCTGTACTTTTTCTCACCTTGATATTACTGCATTTACGAGGTTTCCATGCATCATTAAAGTTCTGTTGAAACTGGTGAGCTGTTCTACCATATTAAATATTTTTTTCTCTTTTAGTATTTCAAGGCTTTGTCATAATTTTGCAAATGAAATTTTTTTTCAGGTTTTTTTCTCAATTGTGTCCATAATATCAACAATATTTGAATTTCTATCTAGTTGTTTATACTCTAGGTGTTATGCGATGAAGGAGAAAGCCGATACATTTGATGCTAGTCTTCAAGTTCAGCTATGTTCTTGTCCTGAGAATATTAACAACTGTTGAGATTTCATAGGACAGAAAGGTATTCCAAAATGTGGGTCTACTCTATCAAACACCTTGTTCTATCAAATCAAAGATCTATCAAATACCTGTGGTCTATCAATTACTTCTGAAATTTAGTCCTGCTGTCAACTGAGAATTAATTTGAAGTACTTTTCTACCAGGGTCTTCAGAATAAATGTTCCACATAGAATCTAATGGTCCTAAATCCAGCTTGTTCTTCAAGATTTATATACATTGTTTACTAGAGTATTATGGTTTCTTTTGAGCTTTTGAAATCAATGAGAAATTTCAGGATTATTCCACATTTCCAACAATCACGATATATCTCTTTTCACACTGTGCTTTCACACTATGAGGCACACTTGCTTCTCAGTATTTTATGTGTTTTCTTATTTTTTGCCTCTCCTCATTTTTTAATTTTTCTTAGTATTGTTTTCTAGTGTTCTTCTTTGGCTAGCTTCCTTGTCTTTGGTTTGAAGTACTGAAGCTTGAATTCCATTGCACAGCTCATTTTTATTCCATTCTAGTCTTTGCCTCTGTCTCTCATAAATACTCAGTTCATCTTGAGATTTCTTTCTTGGATTTATCTTCAGTTTGGCAAAGTTAAGATTGTGGCTGTTCTTGATATGACTGTTCAATGTGCTTTTACATTTGTTTGAATATAATCTATTTGATTTTCTGCTTCACCATCTGGTGAGTTTGTGTTTGTTAGGTAACATAAAGTTGGAAAGAACTAGGCTGTTCACTAAACATAAATCAATGAGTTTCTCATCATTTTGATGACTATTTCCTTCCAATGCTTTCCCACTGTTCTATCCACTTCTTCATTGTAGCATCCTAAACTGACATTTACAGGAGGTAAATCATGTTTTGATATTCTTTCAAACAAGCAATTGGGGAAAATGTGGAAGACGCCTTTGTTCCTTCTGGTTATGTTTCTGTGTAAGGGAATAGCATGGCTCAATTGACATCCTTTACAACCTGTTGTTGAGTTTGGAATATATATTGTATTGGTTGAACAAAACTGATGAGATGTTAGCCGAATGGCACTGTCTTGAAGATCTCTTTGTCACTGAAGTATACATAGATAAAATAGAGATACTTGAAATATATTTGTTTACACCACCCATTCATTATCACTGATGGCCTGGATTCCTATCTGTAATTTTTCATGCACTTTCCTACTGATAACATCAATATTTTGAGGAATTTGCTTTTTAGAGTTTTTTTTGGTTGGTTGGTTTGGTTTTTGGGTTTTTGTTTGTTTGTTTTGTTTTTTGTTGTTTCTGGAGCTTTACTATAGGGTAGGGATTGATTAGGTTCATGTGAGTGGCCATATTACTAGAATGGTAATGTATTCCGTCACGTGTCACTAGCAAAATTTTTACAAGTGAACCCTTCACTTCACATTTACATGCATTTACATTTAACCAAGCTTAGGACAGCAGCTATACAAAGTAATCCCATCAGCAGAGCAATTATTTTGTAATATTGTTGTACATTGTTGTAACATAGTTACATATTTAAAATATTTTCAAGCAAGTTTCAACATTGTTCATGAGCTCATTCAAAAGAAAATAAAATTTTATACTACTTGCACATATCTTTTTTCCATTTCAGAAAAAGGCACTTGAAAGTCCACTGACATTTCTTTCATAATATGGTAATGGTTTTCTCACAACTGTCGTTGCTTTCAACTTAAGCTGAATGTCAGTGAGATTGTGGGCAAGAAATCTCCTGTTGAATTCTAATGGATATGGTTTGAGACTGCTATGTACTACCCTCAGGAGAGTGTACTTAATGCAGTGGCCTTGTCTTCCCTGGCCCTGCCTTCTTGTGGCGTAGTCTCTTCAGTTAAAGAGCTGTGCCCCCAGGAATGCATGCAAAGCCTGTTCCACAGTGGCAAGTGCTAAAATAAAGCGTTGCAAATTTCTTGAAAGCAGTTTTTGAATCTGAGCAAAAGTCGAAGTCATTGTCCATTGTGTCCATGGAGACACAGAAAACCACTTCAAGCTATGATGGCCTCTAGTTCAAGTGAATTAAGCATTAGAGAGAGAAAAGGATTTTTGTACCCTTTGCCCAGGATGCTAATTTTGTGCTTCTTCAGTTTTAAGATATGTTAAATTAGGGTATAAAACATTGAACACATAATATCACACCCTTTTCATTGAATTCATTAAGACGAGTTGCTAATGAACAGGAGCAAAGAACCAATTAAGAGGATGTTACAAAACAAAATAGAGGGAAGACATAAGCTGATCAGAAACTGTAAGTGCAACACCAACAGCCACAAGAAGTCAAAACTAAGGGGTGAAAGGATCACTGAACAAATATTTTAATAATGTTTTATTAGAAATTCTATCAGTTACACATTATTAGCTCTACTATGCTGCAGAAACACAAGAGAGGTAATATGAACTGCCTTATTTATAATACAACAAACCACAAAACCTCCAGGGTGTATATCATCCAAACGATTTTATTTCAGCACTCATTGCTATGTTTCCTGAATGTCAGCACCTTGTTGCCTTACCAGCTGGATTGGTACAAAAGATCTTGCTATTAATAGGAGTCAGTCATCCTCAGGGTTGGTGACCTGGCTCTGTGTGATCCTCATTTCAGCTGAAGGAGGCCAATGCTGCACAAGCCAAAGCTTGTAACTTCAACAGGGATAGGATAGCACGTTAAGAAAATAACCCTCTCCACAAGTCATTGACTCTTTTACAGTGCTAAACATCACAAAATTGCTTTTAAGAGACATAATATCAAACCTTACATGTAATTAGTCATTTAATAAATACAATACATGCTTAAATGTATGTGCCTTTTTTCAAAGTTACTCCCTTCTGAATTTGGTTGTGCTAATTTTGTGTGAAAACTCTTCAGTTTCCTCAAAATACTGGTGAAATAAAATTCTAGTTTCAACCTCTGCAACAAATTCCACCTTGTATTTTATGACAGGTCCAGCCATTGCAGCCCTAAAGAGGATTTAATGAAATAATTATGGCCATAATAAAGAAAGAGTTATATTTTCTTCTGGGAACATTACTTGTCCCACAACCACTAAAAAGTGAGAATTTAAAGAATACATATCAAGCACATTTTCAAGTTCTGTTTTTAGGCTGCTACTTAAATGATAAAAAATACAGAATACTGTGTATACATAATAGAGCAAAACAGTATTCCTAATGGGAACTCTGTGTTTAAATATTTTTTCTGTCCTGTTAGTATCCTTGCCAGACATTTTCTATTTCTTTAGCCTTTTGTGGATGTTAAATATGTGCTAACGTGTCCACACTTCTTTACAGAGAAGCACCTTTTCCTTTTCTATTTACAGGGAAAATAAATCCTTTCTGAACTATAACAAATACAAAATGAAAAATTTCAGCTAAGAAAATTTGTTTTAAAGAACATAGTTCAGCTAGGTGAATAAGTAAAAAAGTGAGACGATGTTAAATATTTTGTGGAACTAATAAATTTTCCATAGTTATTTTAAATATATATGAATCCTATTTGATCAGCTTTGTGAGCTGGATATATACTGAATAAACATTAAATTTTAAATATATAACTGATCAAAAGAATTTCAGGTAGACTTAGTGATTTAAGAATCACTTAATACTAAAAATGTGTCAGAGGAAGCAAGTAGGTATCTATTTCTCATATAACTCATATAACCTCAGGAGGGTCATCCTTTTTCTCTTATTTAGTTCACCCACAAAAAGTCGTACACTCATTACAGTCAATATCTCATATTAACAATTATGTTTAGGGCTTGTTTTTAACATTTGTGCTTATTAGTTATTACTGTTTACACTAATCACATGGCTTTATTCTAGGATAGCTTGACAAAAGTAACCACTACAGTTAGATGAAACTGGTGATTCTACTGAGATCTAAGTTTCTTGGGAAGTGAAAGTGACTTATGACAAAGCATCAGGTAAACATAACATGAGAATTTTAGAACATTTTGAATCTTTTTCGGACTACAAGTCCTTGTACATCAGACTGAGAAAAAAAATACAAGTCTTATCTAGGATTTACTGACAGGGTGAAGACTTTTTAAGGTTTTTCCTTCAGTCACAGAAAAATGTATGTATGCATGATTGAGCCAAGCTGTAAAGAGTACAGCCAGAGCCCTGTCTGACTCATTTAATTGCCTCTGTACCAAAGTTCCAGTGAAGGACTTTGGGAATACTGTCTGTCTTCTGTCTTAATAATTAAGGTTCTATGCCACATAAAGAACTTCCCATGTGTGTATAAAATTTGCCATCTAAAGTACCTGAGTGTGCAATCCTAAAAAATTTTTCTATGAGCATTAGGGCAGGTAAGACTTAACGTCTGGAACGATCTAAGATAGGTGACACGACAAACAGGGGATAAAGTTTTCTGAAGGAAATTCACTCTTACATTAATTCCAATTATTTTGTATTTAAATGAAACTGTACTTGTACACCTCTGCTATTGAATAAACTTTGTTCAAAAACTGAAGTGTCCAAAGCTGTATATTATCATTATTTAAATAATTAGCCGTAAAACAAAGACAATTCTTAGAGATGAGACAAGTAATTATTTTTAATTCAGAGCTGAATGAGTGTGATATAGCTGCAGAAAGCAAGACACTATGTAAGAATATAAGAGGCCTTGGGGAATACAGATAAAGGATGACGCCTGAACAATAAGGGCCTGATTCAATCCATTAAAGTCAAAGGACGCTTCAGACTAAGGCCTAAGAGAACAAGAAACAGTATCTTATATCTTATCAAAAATCCATATTCTCTATACTGCAATATATTTTGCCATCATATATTTTGTATCTTAATGATAAGCTATTAATTATAATCCTGATACTCTATTATCAATTGAAATAATTGATAATCTAAAAATAGTGTCACAGTCAAGAAATTGCTCTATATCGAACCAAGCTGTAGCTGGAATTCAGATCTCTGTACTTAGACCATCAGATTGGGATTCTTACCTTTCCCACTGCTTTACCAGCTGTGTGGTTTGGACGACAGTAGGCAGATGATACTTAGAGGTTATGGGTGATATTACTTGGATGTACAATTTATCTGGAAAAAAGAGACTATAATAAAAGACAGAAACATACCATTTTTTTCATATAATACACAGCTTTTTGAATATATAAGTAAAGTAAGAGGAAAAATATTTCTTTTTCTTTTTCCCACAGTGGCAAGTCCTTGATTCCTAAGTTTTTCAAACTAAAGGAATTGCTCCAATGTTATGCTTTTGAGATAGGCTAGTGAAAGGACACATTTCACAGAATAGATGTTTACTAGGTGAAAGCAAGATGGGTCGGTTTTTTAATTGCAGTGGAGTCCTTAAATTTTGGAAAAAAAGATCAAAGAAAATTTCCTGGAAAAAGATGTGAAGCCATCTCAGTGGAAACATTTTCTAGATACGGGGAAAATGTCTATATGAATTATCTCACATTTATCATTAAGGGAAGCAACTGCCATTACCTTACTGGTTTGTTAAAGATGTATATTTACTGTTATTGTGGAAAGTCTCCTCTGAACATATAACATGTCAATATGTTTACTTACCTATAACTAAATTAAAAAAATACGAACAGTTGAAGTCATACTGGAGATATGCAAGGTAGACTGTGAGGGAATCTGTACAAAGTGTATTCAATAACATGTAGGGCTTATTAAAACTTTTCTAAAGTGATTGTGCATAAAATTATATTATTACATAATATAATTATTACATAATATAATTTTCATATTCAAATAAAATTTACAGATTTTAAAAACTAATTCCTGAAGGACAGTGGATCAGTAGTCTCATTTCATTACCTATTAGTATATGGACTGTATATATACTGGAAAAATTATACAGACCATCAAACTAAAGGCAAAACTTTTTTATTAATGACCTTGTGTCTACCTATACACAAACTCATTTAGGCAAATGACACTTGCTCCCACAGCCAACCAAGGTGATGTAGTGATATGAATGTTACTTTAAATGTTGACATAAACAATTGACTTGACTGGTATCTACAACTAAATTTAAGTAAGGTTTTGACAAAAGCCTTCCTTATCTGTGCTAGGTCCCTTCTACTCACGGCTGAATGGACAGTATTTTTAACACAACATTTTATGGACTAGACTCTGACCTTTCATGAATATCTAAAACAATTTGCCAAAGTCAAGACACAAAATAAATGTATGAAAATAAGCTATTTAAGCTTATTACACTTACTTAAGCTGGTTAGAAATGAAGTGCCAGTTTAGACATCCTTCTAATATCTTCACTTGTCCTCTGCTGTCCAACCACAGTACATTGCATTAATTAGTATATAACTTCATTTGGTCATACATTTATGAGGAACTTTATGACCTGGGAGCTACCAGACGGAAATTCCATGGACAATGTAAAATTTTGTCTTTTTGGTGAGCATTATGAAGAGTGCCAATTTTTAGTGGAATACCACCGTCTAATTGCTACAAATACTCATCACTAAAATTCAGCATTTAATTCCATACCCAGACTTTGTTATGTAAGTGTTTCCTTATCTTAGACATTTTTTTAACATGATATGTTCTATAGTGAAAATATTCTCTTTGATCTTAAAGGAAAAGCTCAAGGAAACCTTAAGGCATATGATAAGTGATATTCATGAATAAATCCCCATAAATTCCAAGATTCTACCATTTTTTCCTTAAAGTTTTAGCCTACTGTACTTCATACCATGCAGCTGGAGAACTTCTGGACCAGCCAAAGTTGATACACAGCTAAACTTTACAAAGAAAACAGTGTGAACACCCAAATAGCAAAAGCTGCACATTTCTGACAGGTGGCTGTTGTCCATACCCAACAGTGGTCCATGCAGGTTCAATATAACAAACCCTCAAACTATTGCTTGCTTAGAAATATATGCATTTTCTGAAAATGTAGCAAACATATTCAAACCAGCTAATATTTCTTGCAGCACTAAGTATACATGGTTGTCAACACAGGTGTATCTAACATCCCATGGGGACAATAGGTTAAATATTAATCTACTTGAACTAAACGTAATCCATATATGGTCTGTCTGCTGCTTGTATCTATTCAATAGGTGAGAGGAAGACATCAGGTACTATTGAATAGTGTGATTAGCATCAAGGTCAAATTTTCTGAGAGGGCAAAATGAAACAGGAGCTTAAATATCATTCTGAAGTCAGTGGTGCCTAAAAGCATAAGTCACTTAAAAAAATTGTCATCTCAAACCATGTGAGAATTTTATTTTTAGTCAGACTAAGGTAGAAGTATAGATACAAAAATGACTTTAAAAGGTCACTTATCTCATTCTCCTGCCTCAAAGTCAGCTGCGCTTATGACATTTCTGATGTCTTTGGCCTAATATTCAGCATTCGGTGACAGAAACTGCTACGTTAAAATAACTTATGGTAATTTTCTCCTTAGTGTTTCTCCCTCTTAAATAACGTATCCATGCCTATCATACCAATTTTACTGGGCTTGCAAACTCTCCCTAAGCATTTTGTGAGTGCTACAGTTTTCACAGTGCGTAAACACTCCGCAAAAACAGTGTGTATGAAACTATGCATTTAAATTCACATTTAAATCAAAGAATCTTTAACTGGACTGTGTGTTTCCATTGAAGACTTTTTTTTTCTGTTCCTTTCCACGAATAATCTTAATCTTAATAAGCAAGAGCCTTACTGGACCTTGAGTTTTCAATCTACAGTAAAAGACATGAAAATGCACTTTGAGCATATATCAGTGGAATATATGAGACTGTTCCTGTCTTCTGCACAAGAAATGGATCTGAAAACTTTGGAGTACAAATAACATTTTCTATAGAAAAATATTTTCTAAATTATATAAGTTTGAGTTTTAGTGAAATTTAGGCATTCAAAGATATTGATAGATCTAGAGCAGATTTTGCAACAGCAAAAACATCTAAACATCCTTTGGAAAGGGTAGAGGTTGGCTGTCTAATCTATTTGAAAATTCCAAGAGACAAACATTTGAAAACTGCTAATGTACTCTTTGGCATCTAGATTCTTCATGTTGATATTACTTCCAGAGCCACGCATCACCTGACTGAAATACAAACCATAGTTCAAAGTTCTGAGACCTTTCAAACATTACTGTTAGTAGAATAGTCTACCAGTCTTTATGTTATGTTATGACCTAACATTGTACAGTAACAAAGTGAGGAATCAGAGATTAGCACTGATTTGTTGCCATAAAGGTTAAAAAGTAATCCTGACAGAGCAAATAAAAAGAAAACAGGATAAAAGGAAACTTTGGGACCATATGTGAAGAAATTATATATTTTTTTTTATACTTTCCAACACAATGCACATTGATATACAATTTCATATACAAATATTTTGGCTTTTTTTAACAAAAGTTTGGAGATATTCCATATGCATAGTTTTTCAACTACCATCAGTCAGTACAAACAAATTAATCTCAGAAAACTTTTGGGAATATCTAGAATAATGTGCTACTTTACTGTGACAAATGGTTATCAGATACTTTTACTGCTAATGTAGATTTTTCTTCCCTTGTAAAGGGGCTTTCTTTTTCCCCCTGAATTTATTTCCATTAGAAATAAACTTCCCTAGAAGTCAGTGAGACAGAACTTTTTCTTTATCGTTCACACATTAAAAAAACGTTTGATATTATAGTAAAGATAGTGTTAAGCTTGCTCTAGTCTTTGGGAAACAACTTGATTTATGCTAGAAAAGAACTATAAAATTCTTTTATAGTTTTAACTGGTATATCCAGTTGGGTTTTCTTCAATATGCTAAACGACTTGCAGTTGTGCAGGATCAGGTTTCACCAGTGCCCATATTAGACATAACATTTTACTGTTGTTTGGAGTAGAAGTATAAATCAGGTAATACATGATAAGCTAGCAAAAACATTTGCAAATCTCATTCTCACAAAAGTGGCAACAATTTCAAGTTCATACTGAAGTACTTTTATAGTCAGTGTATTTTTATTTGCAATGGTCAAGTGAGAGGGACATTTTTGTGTTTTAGGAACATACTTAGCTCCTTTCTCCCACTTCCAAAGATTGCAAAACAGATTCCAATGGATCACCTTGGTAACCATATACAAGTTAAAGTTATTAATATTGTGAATTGACACAGAATCTCTCAATCACATACTGTGATGAAAGCATTTCACCTGAGAAGTGTTCTTCTTTTGAATTGCAACAGGTGTATTTTTAAGAATAATAAACAGTAAAAAGTAACAGACAAATAAACTAAGGAGTTTGCATACTGAAGATAATAATCTGAAGAAAAAAAACAAGATAAAGTTAAGAAATCTGAAGATTTCTTCCTACTCTTTCATTGCTTCATTGACTACTGAATGAGGAAACGGAAAGAATTTCAATGTGTGCTTACTTTCTACCTATGTTATATAAACTATATAACTCTGTTATATAAACTCAGAGAGGTGACAACTATGAATGAGAGAGAAAAAATAATTTTATTTTATCGACTGGTTGTGTAGCAAATCGTATGTAGTGTGCCATTTCAACCTGAGGAACACAGGCTGCAGGCTGTTACACGTATACTGCATGACGTCATGGAGAGGCTGCACCTCGGCATTAGTGTACAGCTCACACAGTTCTAGAGTTGCAGTTTGTTTGCTGCTGGCCAGTGATCCTAGATCTGAAACTGAAGTGTGGTTGCCATTTATCCATATGCTCTGAACAAAATGAGAAATAGATATGCGAGATCCACAGCACTTTGAAAATAAGCATATTAACCCCATTTTAGCAAAAAGTTATCTGAAGTCATGCTTTCTAGTGCTTACTCCTTTGCATGTATTTGTGATAAAATGGCACACATTTGTCTGTATGAATGAACACACTATAGTGCAACAGATGCAGTTATAATATAACCGCAATGCTATTATGCGTAAATTAAATGTATGAACCATAATGAGTAATCTCGTCATGCTATTCATGCTAAGAGAGCGTTTTATAATGCTTCCTATATACATTCATGTCCACAAAGCAATCAGAGTACATCTAAAAATAAAAAGACAGTGTAAATACTAATGAACTTTATCTGGAGTACTAAAAAGGCAAAAAATAACACCATATTTTCTGACTGTCCTTAAAAGGTTTACTGATAAGAGTTTGGTTCAAGTGATTTCAGAGCAGAGTGAGCCAATCATCTAATCTTATCTCATGTATAATGTAGGTCATGGAACATCACCCAGTAAAACTTGCATCAGCCTCAAATTTTTTTTTTCTGATTTAAGGTTTTGAGTGTTATACTCTAGTTGTATATTTTTCTATAGTATATCACCCTAATTAAAACCAGGAATTTATTTCTAGGATGGATTTGTGACCTCTACTTGAAACCATGTTTCTAACAGAAAATTATATAAAAAGATTTGAAGAACAATCTCTTCCCCAGAGAAACTTCTTGTAGATCCCGACATTAACTCTTAGGCTTTAATCTGGTTTGTCATAACTGGAAAGATTAACAAGCAGAATTTAACAGGTATAGATGCTGGTTATCAGCATGCTTTATAGGACAGGTGGGGGTTATTCAAAAAAGGCTACCATTATTTCACTGAAGTTAGTTTTCTTGGCTTCCTGCAACACCTGTGGAGGGATGGATTCCACCAGGGATGTGATGATTTTGGATCATTCTCACAGGCACTATAAGAAAAAAATACTATCTCCCTCTCCTCACTGGCCCAGGTCTGAAGCCTAAACCTCTTTCTCCTGCTGAAATATAAACTCCACTTCTCACACTTCCTACTCTGGATCCTAAACCTAACTCAATCTCACAGAGGTCCTCTGGATACTCAGTCCACCCTACTGATATTCTACATGATTGTTCTCCACTGTCCCTACATACATACCAGCTTTAACTGCTTTCTTGCTGTTCATACTGTACACTCTCTAGGATACTTTCTGGGAAACTCACTGTGCGTGCCTTCATCACACTGCGGAAGAGGAAACTTAACGTATGTGTGTGTGTATATATATATAGTTGGCCTGATTGTTTTCATTATACGGATGAACCAGAAATTAATTATTGACTAACAACTCTACTTCCTATAGCCGCCTAGCAAGGAATCATACACTTTTTGAGACACAGAGTGCATCTTCTGTATGCTAAATTGTTAAACATAGGCTTTAATAATTCTATTTTCCGTATGTTTTATAATGGATCTAGTTGGGAGGTCTGGAATTAATTTAACCTAAGTTTAGACTTCTAATAGTCGTCAGCTTGTAAATTAGTCTACAAAGATCCCATTTGTAATCAACAGAGAGAGATAACCACTTTTGGAAGTACTTTAATTGCATACCTTAGGGCAGGATGAACTATATTCCATAAATTCATATTCCTCTTCACAGATTTTAAAGGAAACCTACTCCCTGAGCTTAAATCCCACCCTAGGTCTTTTTCAGTTCATATCTAGGTGCTGTATTAACATATAACCTTAGTAATAACAGAGTTGTCCATTTTTTTCTATCTGCAGCCCTCAGCACTGTACTTTCTAAAAAGTTGACAATATCAGTGTGCTTTATTTTCTTTACCTTCTTGAGGAATGGTGACACTGTAGCTCAGATATACAGATAAGGAAATATATATCATAAATAGCTTGCTAAGTCATGAAAAGAAGGTTCTGTACAAGGGTAATATTGATTGAGGGTATTGTTTTGAAGGCAAATCAATGTCTTTATCCTTGCAATTGAAGCTACAGCTCTACAAATTCTGTTATGCAATAGACTGTTATTGCAACTTTAGAGTTAAAGATGCAATTACAAAGATTTTTGGTACCCTTGACAGAGTTCTTATAACTTATGTATGTATACCGTATTGAACAGATAGGCTATTTATAACATTTTAGCCCCCCTTCTAGGCAGGCAACTTATTTACACTCTATGATACTTAACTTACTTTTTGACATATTTCTACCTGTGATGCGCAGTCCCAATAGTCTCCTGCAGCAGTTAGAAAGAAAATATCAGCTGAAAGAGAATATGTGTAAAAATCATACCCTTGTTTAAAACATCGTATTCAAGAATATAATCAAAGATGAATTCTAACAATCGTTTAGTTACAAATTTAAGGTGGAGTAACACATCAGACATATTCCCAAAAGATCTGTCTATTGGGATCTTGCCACAGAACTTGGCATATTTTCATATTATGCCAGCTGAAAAGCTTTTGCTTTAGTCTGTAGCATTTTTTTTCCTAATTTTCAAGCGTTCTACAAGGAGATAAGGATGCCAAGTTAACATTATACTTATGGTTTATTAACGAGATTTAACATACTGCAAATTGGGGGAGGAGGATTACTGAATGGAAAAGATTGAAGAGAAACAGCTGCATGTTAAAAATACTTTCTTTTTAATATTTAATTTCTTATTATTGTGACCATATGTCTACAGTAAGGTCATGTGGAGTTCACTCTTGTAAAGTTACATTACTATTTTAAACTGCTCAATAATAATTGGCCTTTGGAAAAGCAAAATAACGCCTTGATGCTGAGCTAGGTTAAACTGGCTATTTAACAGTAGGGTTAATTTGAACCATAATGTAAATACCAGGATAGCTCTAAATAACAAAATACAATATGGAGTTTCTGAGTATTAGGTCTGATAGGCCTGGAGCTGATTTCCGTTTACAACTAGTTATAGAGTTAGTCCCCAAAATCATCATTTTGTATTAGTTCTGTTATTAGATATGGCACATAAAATCATGAATTGTATATGATAAGCAGGTTGAACTAAACCTAGGGATGGTGCTGTTATTTTCATAAAACAGAACCTGAACCCTGAAGTCGGTTTCAAACTCATCCAATATTTTTGTGACCAACATCTGAGTAACAGAAAAAAATAGAGTAATCTTGTATCTAACTGTTGAGTTTCTAATCTGTGTATGAAGCAAGGATGCATAACTTAAGAAAGCGTGGAAAACCTCTGTTCTTTCTGTGCAGAGAGTAATTAAACTACAGGCATTAACCTGATCTTTGTCTTGAAGGTCAGCAAAACTATAATTTCTAATATACAGAATTTCACAGTGTATATTGATGGACATTTGTTTAGGGTAAATGTTAGGGGTTTGGTGTACTGTTTTCCTAAAAAATGTGGAATAACAAGCTGAATAAAAACGTAGATCTAATAAAAAGACCAAGAATCTGTTTGATGAGAAAGAATTTTAGTGCGTCTAACTGCAGACAATGAGGGCACAGCTGTAGAAGCTGAGACTGAAGCAATCATGAACGTGAATGTTCTCTTAGAGTAGGCTGGACTGAATCACTCGGAAACATACCAGGTGCCAGACACTAGAGCACTTGCCGTATTTACCAAGGCATTGAGAACTGCAAGGCACTGAGTCCCAAGCAGCTTTTTGAGGGGAAATCATAGTTGCAATAAAAGACTATAAAACCAAAATGAAGCAGAATTGCATAGATTTGAGAAAATTGATGTAAAATGTGAAGAAAAGGGAATATAATAGAAAATAGTTTAAAAGGTTCTCCCCTCACTTAGGAACAAAACCACTATTTTTAAAACAGTGATATAATCTTTGATTATGCACCAAAGTTATACCAGCATAACAACACTACTTCAGATATTTTTCCCCATCCTAGTTAGTGTTAAAAATGTTCTTACATTAGGGTAGAATATATCAATGTGGAAGTCACCACAATGAGAGATACTCATGCATGTAATCAGTTCTGACAATGTAACTCATTCTACTTGAAAGAATACCGTAGATCTGAATCAAAATATTCAAAGCTCTACAAAATTAGTGTATTTGCCATGCTTCAGAATGGAGGGCTTGGCAGGTGCAGAAACACACAAGCTGGTTCTTCACAGACTCTCTTGGGAACAGAAACTCTGCTGAATGTGGTAGAGGAATATGCACTGCAAGTTTGACTGCAGTCTCTGCTAAACGGATTGATTTTCCTTGGAGAAACAAGTACAATGCTTTTCCTACTACCTTCATTTCTAGGCTCAGAGAGCTATAAATCTTGACTTCCTGAATCATAGAAGGTATTGCATATAGAAAAAAAGCATCTAGAAATATTTCTTACTAAGATATGCAAGCCTTGGGAAGGGAAATGTGCCATTTCTTGCTAGACAAATCCAGCTGGCAGATTTTTAAAACCATTTAGATTAAGATTATTCTGAAGTACATACCACCTCCCAAACATTATCTTGAGATCTTCTAATCTTGTGTGAAGACTGTGGATTCCATGGTAGGAATCTACTTTTACAGACTGTCAATCTGCATTTTTTTCCATCAAGTCCTTAATTAAAAAATGGACATAAATACCTGAATGTATTCATGCTTGATTGCTCGGTCTATAAATGTGGTGATCAGTCTCCTAAGGCTACAGGTGCCTTTGGTAAAGAAGAGTGAACTAAATGCCTTAGCTTTCAAGCTCTCAAGATTTCCATAATTCTTGACAGGTGAAGCATATGCTGAAGGTACTCCTGTATGCTTTACATTATGCCTTATTAGCAAGGCACAATGAATAAAACAAATACATTCTTCTGTTTTTTATAACTTAGTTCTGTGCTTTGCAACAATTCAAGACCTTCCAGTCAGCCAGCTGAGAAATGGCTTCATCTACCTGATAAACCTTCTGTTCTGGCACAGTGTCTTGTGATGAACTAATGAGATTTCATGGGAAGTGTGGCTGCAGGTCTGGTTCTTATGCCTTTCTGCTCCTCTCTGAAGGCTATTTAGAACAGGATCAGAATTGTCAGAATCCCATATCTGTAGTTTCAGGGTTTCTGGGAATTCCAATGACTAAAGAAAACCTCAAAGCTTCCTTTGAAACTTCTTGTCTTTTCTTTTTACTAACCAACAGAACAGAGATGCTTCACCTCTGCTCATGCCAGAACTGCTACTTCAGTTATTTCACTGGTTGATGCTTAACTATAATACTTAGTTACAACATCTTAGAAATTCCATATCTCAGAAATTGCGGTTGCAGAAATTAGTCAGTAACACCACCAAACTTTTCTTGTTAACCTATTGCCTCTACCTTTTAAAGGTAGGCTACCTTTGCAGTTCCCGTGCCAAGAGTATGAAAGACTGTGAAATACTATGAAAGACTCAGTCTTTTAAGTGGAACAGTTAACTTCCACACTTGCACTTTAAGGAGGTAAATCTGCTGGGCATTAAGTGTCCTGAACTTGAATATTCTCTGTTGTACTAGCAATTAAACCTTATTAAGGATGCTAACTAGTAGGACTTGTAACTTTTGAAGAACTACTAAAATGCTGAGTATTGTATTGGAAATCATGTTAGCTATCAGACAATCAAAAATAGTTTCTTAGTGGCTGTGAATTGTGTTTCACTTAACTATCTTTCTTTGGGTAGGTTGTATAACATTCAATATTTCTTTTGCAACTGTCAATTTGAGATATTAAATGTGAGTATTAAAGTACTACATGAAGGAAGTCAGGAGCTAGCTCCAAGGCTATGCAAATGTATTGCACATAACTTTTGTAACAAAGCTTTGCTTTATTGTCACTCTACTATAGTCATAAATTTAAACATAAAAAAGTAGGTTTCTTTAATGTTGAATCTGTGCTCTTCATTAGCAGCAACATTTGCACTTATGTGTGATTTCCTAATACATACATACTTGACTTCAGTAATTACAGACTCTTATCTATCTGTATGAAGCACATTTGGTAGGCATCACTGTCAGGATCTATAAAAACATCACCAGTTTGTGATGACAACAGATGGCACAGGAACTGACCATCCAAGTTTGCATATCTAGAAATATCTGTTCCCCGCTAATGACTAGATTCAGAAGATGATGTCTCATTGACGACTGAGATATGGCAATAATACTGTTTTATTCACTATCACTTGTAGGACTAAAAAAGTGTCTTATGATTTGCTCCAGTGTGTGACTGACAAATAAACCCCTAAAATGGAAGAAAGCTCAGAGGAGATGCGCAAGGATGATGCACCCGTGAAACTCAGGGAATAATGCAGAGTGTGACTGAGCACAGGTGTAAAGAAGCTGACTTTATCTCACCACAAAGGGGACCAAAGGGTGGCCTACATTTTAAACAGCTATCAACAGTTGAGTGGATCAACTGGTGGTGTAAATGTTTCTCCCTGAGTCCATTCAAAGAGCATGAATGTCTCCCTGAGGTAGTCAAAACAGCATGGCAGGATTGAATTAGTGGTTCAATCACAAATTCTAAAATGTCACAATTAGACAATTGTATAAATTTAAAAATTGCAGTTGCTTCTATATTCTTAAACACTGCCAAGTTCCTGTTTGGGCTTCTAGTCTAAGCAAAATAACTAAGTTTGGGAGTTCAGTAATATTGTCGGTACCTTCCAGACCCATTGGGAGGCAGACCTACTATTTCCTGCAGCAAGGCTTTCATTTAATGCTGCTTACACTACTGTCCAATCTAATAAAGTCATAGATGTCCTCACAATAGCCTGATAAGAGGCATGTCTTCCTGGGTTTCTAGGATGCCAGCCTCCCGTCCCCACTACATCAGTTCCACTGGTCAAGGTTCTGAAGGACTGTGAAATGGCCTTGACTGGATCTCAGCCTGGATCAGCTACCACTGTAACTGCTTCATCATTTTTTGTGATTGTTCTGACTACATTCAGGGCCATCAAAGCCGAGAGGATGTGTCCTACTCACCTGTGCTAGCTCTTCTCTGTAGGGAGCATGCAGGGAAGAGGTGAGAGTACAGGTGGCACTACACGTGGACTGATGGGCACACCAGGTATTTATCCCAAGGTCAATGCCTTTATCTCTATATATCTTGCTAACAGTTGAAAACGATCTCACTAAGTGCTCTTGTTTTTCCTGAAATGCATTCCTCTAAAGACACTATTTCAGACAAATAAAATGATCGTACTCAAGAGGTTGTATTTGTATTTGGTTTGGGTTTTTTTTCCTGTCATCGACCTTACCTGAGCTGCCTTTCACTGCCCTTCTAACTCCTCTGCTCAAATGCTACTGCACTCGCTTTTATACATCAGTTAATACTTCCTGCCTGGATTTGCACTACAGGTGCTGAATGCAGAATATCTACAAGGGCACACTGCTGAGCCTTGTACTGCTGGTTCTGCTCCCTAATCTTTTTCTCAAATTTCAAATATTCAATTTCCTTGTGATGAGCTGTAAATTTCTTCCCAATTTCTTTCTTGACTGTCTTTAAGAGACTACTCAGATTGTTTGCAACTTTACACAAAGCTGTACTTCAGCTGCCTTAAGCATCTTCTGTAGATTTAGTGTTATCCTGGGGGAATAAAAATAATTTTCCTGCTTTTCACCCAGAAAGGCTTACAGCTTCCTTTCCAGATGAGCTGTTCCCCTAAACTATCTTCTAGGCAGGAGAAAGTCTCTCTTTCTCTCTCTCCCTCTGTTATCCTCAGCATCCTAATAAAAACACATTCCTTAAATTTCTGATTTTCCTGCTTCCCCGTGTGGCCAGACACATAAACCTGTGTTTTAAGTCCAAGCCAACAAACTGTACCATACAGTATTAACTGGAATTTTGATATCTCACAGTCTTCCTCCTTTCCGAAAGTTTACACAAACACACACAAAAAATACATTTTTAAGAAAGCTGAACTGCAGAGTACAAGGAACAAACTTTAGATATATTGCATTGCATGCAAATTCTATGATTCTAAGTAGTTTTCTAATATATTAGAAGTAATAAATGTAAAAAATTTTTGTTGCTGCACCCAAAATTTGAAACATAAGTGTTTATTGCTGTAAGTTGTAGTTACTGGCAGCAAGACAGCTGACTACGGTCCTGAGGATGGGCTGCATTTGATTTTTATTACCCTAAAGATTGGTATTCACTGGTCTTCATTGGTATTCACTGTCGCTCTAGCATGAGGTAAAGCTAAAGATATGTATTTAAGTTTTAAGGAAAGATTTTACCCAGCGGAGCTATATACAGAAATTTCTACATTGCTATTCTATATATTTCAGTTTACATTCTATCAGGCATAGAAGTGTTGATGGTACAAATTGCAGTGTAAGCAAGCTGCTCTTTTTAAAAAAAAAAAAAAATCTATATTTTGCTAGTTCTGTTCCAAAAACCTTTGATGCTGAGTTCTATCAAGTAGATAATTTCGTCGCTATAGAATAGCATGATGACCTTTTTCTTAAACAAGTGTTTTGTCACCATTCCGATCGTTTTCTTGCAAGGAACAGCTTGAAATATCATATATAATGCTAAACTATATTAATGACAATTCTTGGGAGATTATAACTTTTCCTTCTGGCAGCAGAAAGCAATATTTCAGATAGAGTGGCAGATCTTAATAATGTGAAAACTTTTTATTGCATACCCATGATGATGCAAAGTTCACTTACTCAAATTCCTCTGTTCACTTATTCAAATTCCTCTGTTTCCCCAAACAGGGTCATATTGCCTGAGGTGAGGGGTTACAGTTAAGTGAATTGTGCATAACCGTTTGTGCAAAGCCCGTTCCTCTTCACTCCTCCATCTGAACAGTCTGGCTGTAGTTTTTCCCTGTTATGCCCCCATCACAGGAACTGTCAGGTTTTCCAAAGCCTGTTGGCTCAGCAGTACATGTCTCCCTCCAGCATGTAAATCTCTGTGAACTACAGTGAGATGTCACTGCACGTGGAGCTGCTGAAGCAGGTGACACTGGGGATCTTGGATGGCTCTCTATAGACCAAGAAATCATCCAGAAGGTGCAGGGACTTTAAAGAGTCTGTTGATCATTTAACTAGTGAGTTATCTGCTTATACTCCAAAAGCATCCAAAAGATACTCCAAGGTCCTTTATATAATTTACAATAACTTGAACTAAAAGAAGTGCGTGAGAAATTAGCATTTTGTTATTATTTACCTCAATCTTAATTTTTTTGCATGATTACAGTACCCAAAAGACATTTAATTTTACATGTTTAAAAAAAAAATATTTAACTTTTGTGGACCAACCCTCAATTAATTTCCTTTCATATTCTTTGTTGAGTTTTTTTTCCTATATAAACTTTAGAAAAGTTAAGATTATAGTTTATTTAAGAGTGCCACTATACATAGGTTACTTTGGAAAGAACTGAAGAGTGTTTGACATTAAGTAATGTGTACTCTATCATCTAAATCAAAATAAATAGGAATCTTTTGCACTCTCTCTAGTCTGAAAATGGTCATATGAAACAAATAAGCTACAAGTTTATTAAAATAGACATTTAATCATATCTGTAAGCAACCTTCACCTAAAAAATAAAATTAAGGAACGAATTTAAAAAATAATTCTAAGCTGCAATTAATCTGACTACAAGCATTACGAAATAGTAAATTAGAGGAGGTGAACAATAGACAGGTAAGAAAACCTTTGTTAATTTTCTCCAGTATAAAGTAAAAGAACAAATTTAGTAATATAATTCTATACTTAGGCTGTTCTGATTTTAATTCTTCACAGTTTCTAGAACACTAGAAGAAATATCTGTCTTGTTTAAATTCTTTAATTAATTTTAGATTTAAATACATTTTCATCCATATTTTTCCAGTGGGATAAAAATATATCTACAGCTGAATCTATAAAAACCATTAAGTTCTAAACCTTTGGCAAAGTGCTCTGTTCTTATGGTTCTATGCTGAATTCTATAAATATATCAAATAACTCCCTTCCATATATTCCAGCTGTGACACTGTATGACTTTGTGTGGTCCAGCTTCCTTCTCCCTGTTGCCTGTTAATATCTCAGTCATGTATAAAAAAAGATAAGACCATTGAATTGGCTGATAGGCCTTTTATGCCAATTCATTTGTACTGACGGTATTCAGCTCAAAGCTACTGGATGTTGCTGATGCACAGCAGCAGGAGCAGTTCATTACCTCCGCTAGGGCTCCAGCTCTTTCCAGAGAAGGAAATAAACTGCATTAATCAAAGGCTGATCATCTTTCGGTTTACTTCAAGACCTGATTCTTTGAAAAGTCTTTTATTCTTTGAATGGGGTCAGAGTGACATTTCAGTAATGGTTTTCCTTTCTTCCACTTGGCAGAACAACTAGACTATCTTGTAATCAGGCTACGAAAAAGACAAGAAGCATCAAAGCAGCTACTGACTTTTAGATGGCAAAATGGTTTACCTGAAAGCTGCTTAGGTATTTTATGAATGCCTTCTGTAAATATCCATAAAAGAGGTGGTAACTATGGGCTTCAATTCAGGATCTGTTTGTCTCATAGGTTTGGGACTCAAGAATAATTCTATAGAGGACCCTTGGGAATAACCTTGCAGTGCTCAACTTTTAGATATTTTTCTTTGTGTAATGCTCATCCTCAAATTTGCTGCACTGCTCTCTTACACATCGTGCAAGGAGATCTATATGCATAAAACTGCAATTATAGAAGTACCGACTTGCACCTTTACTAAGCTAAGTAGCTTTAAGTCAAATAGACAGAGTTCTGAAAACGTCAACTAATTCAAATGGCATTCCTGCAATAATAATAACAGCAGCAGCAGCAGCAACAACAACAACAACAATAATAGCAATATTGTTGTTATTATTATTATTATTGTTGTTGTTGTTGTTATTGTTATTATTATTTAGTGTTGTTATTATTATCTTTACTTTGCCATTCCAAGAAGGCTATTGACTGTGTGGTCTAGTTTTTCGTCCTTTCACTTTTAGGAGCCATGGAATTCCACCATAAAAGAATCAGCCCTGCACAAACTGATATATTTTACCTCATATATTACTCAACACATAAGACTGGAAGCTTTTAGCCTAAAGTGAGGACTTAGACTTACAGTTCTTATCTAATATACATAATTAGATCAAGCCAATGGGTGACAGGTTACACAAGCAGGGTATTTTTCTGTGTCTGGAAGAACTTCACCTATCTGCAGTCCTAATATTGTATGCTAATATTGAATTAAAAGGCTAGTTATTTATTAACACTTCTAGCTTGAAGTGACCTGTAATAAAGAAGTGTGCTTTTAAGGTCTTACTAATTTACTTGACTCAAAACCAAATATTTCTTTACATTAATTTCATGTTTGATCATATATTAAACAGTTAGTATGCCCTTAAAATAAAACTGTTAGGTTTTCTTGTTGTTGTTAAATAAAACACCTGGAACTCTGTAATAGACTTATGAGTCTTACATCTTTTTGCCAGGTCTAGCAGTTTTAAGTAAGTAATTCTGCTGTCCTTTCTGAACCACTTACAGGTTCGACTAGTTTTGAGGGTTTTTTTCCTCTTTTTAACATACTTTAACACTTTATATTTGCCATATAATGAAGATATTGACTGTGTTATGGTCCTTCCTTTCTGTTATATCTCTAATATAGACAGCTTTAAATACCAGATCATTTTATAGATCTGCACAATTTTCCTTTCTCTTTTTTCCACTCCCATTTTAAAGACACATGAGTGTCTAAGAAATTGAAATTTGGCATTTATTCTAGTTCACACAGCAATAAATCAAGAGAGCTAGTTCTGAATGCTGTCTCTATATAATACAGAGGGACTATTTGAGGTTCTTCACGACTCTACCACTCACTGAGTGGTAGTAGATAAATAACTGAGGTACTTTGTTTTGTTTTTTAGCTTTATCTTGCCCACCAGAATTCTGTTCAGATTCTTTGGTATCTGGCATCAATATAAGACGTAAACTCCTGAGATTTATGCATGCATTTATCATTCTGCTATTTCTAAATTAATTTGAAAACACAAGGGACATACTATTTAGAGAATGTGACTTTTTGAATACAATTATTTTCTTTCTTTCCCTCTTTCTCTCACTTTCTCTGAGCTTTTGTTTTAGAAACACTATGGCTAATACAGATAGATTTACATTAATTAATTAATCCAAGCATTTTGAGAACTCGTCAGATGTTTTTTTCTTTTTTGGTCTCCAATTAGATTTGTAGATGGCAGAAGGAAAAAAAGAATGTCATGATTGTTGGTAAATAAAAAGTCCTGTGTGAGTGCTTTTTAATAGCTTATCATCAACATGTAATCGAACTGAATAATTGCTGCATAAGAGAGTGGCTGTGAACCAGCAGCTTCCCCTAGGCAGTACTTTGTTGAGGAATGTCACTGCGACAAAAAGTGCTGGACATATAATGCATCATCAGCATTTGTGCTATAGGCATGTCATGTAGGTGGATAGGAATCACTGGGGTGTGGTAAATGTAAGTGTGTCAATGACATCTGAGTGGTATTAGATGGATAGGGGGCAAGTAGAAAGACAAAGAAGGCAAAAGACAAAGAAGCCCCAAAATTGAGGAAAACAGCTTTTACCACTAAATGGAAATTACCTTCAATGCTGCAGTGCACCACTGACTTTGACAGCTGAAGCAGCAGCAGAGAGAACTTGACAAAGATATTGGTTATAGTGTTTTCTTTGCAAGCAGCTAAGTCTGTTTGATTTTCCACTGGCAATATTAATCAATGTTCTTTCAAAAAATTAGACTGAACAGAATGATATTTTCTTAAGGCCATAAGAAATTATTTGAAAGCCTAGATTTGTGTGTGTGAATGTGTGTCTGCATATGTCTATATGTGTGGACTAATGAGGCATGAGAGTGAAAATAATTGTGTACTTTTGCTCATTGGAGTAAAGGCTATGTTATTCAAAATATGAAAAAGTTCTGTAACAAATATGTATGTTACCTTTATTTATCATAACTTCCCCTTAATAGATACTGTATATCAAAACTAGAAGCTTATATATTAGGCTTAATTTAGACTTAGATACAAACTTACTTCTTTGCTTGCTTTTCCTGGAATTGCATTTCATCCTAAACCTTTATTTCCAAAACATTTTCCTTCAATTTTTCACTGAGATATCAAAGATATAAAAGCTGAGTAGAGCTTATGTAGTTATTACTATAGATACTGAAAAAACCCACGCACATATAAAACCACTTTGCTGTCATACTGTTCTTTCAATTTATAGAAGAGGGGAAAATACCATTAACCATACTTCACATTTAGATACCTGAGTGAAATGCCTTGTATAAAGTCATAGGGTATGTCAGTAGTAGAACCCTGCACAAATCTAAGTCTCTGGATCTTGCATTTAGAACATGTTGCCTCTTATCTCTATTGCTTTCACATTTCTTGATTTTGAAATACAAATCATAGTTTATGTTACCGAATGTAAAAAATTATTTGATAATTGCCTTATAGTACTAATATGAAAAAAATAACACATTCACAGGCCAGATTCTCTTCTCATGATTAAGGTTTCCTTTATATGAAAGAATTTGTCGTTATAATGTGGGTCTATGCTGCATTTTCTACTTAAACTGTCAGTCAGGGTATAATGATGTTTAGTGCCAGCTGCTTGCAGCAGGCCATGTTTAACAGAACTGGCAGTGGCAGCCTTTAATGGTCTAAACTGTTGTTCCTGAATTGCTTTGAGCCACTCAGCATTATGACAAGTAACCTAAGCTGAGAGTTTGTTTCATTACTTTTATAGAAGAAAAAGCTGAGCACGGGTGTTCACTCACAACTTGGACGCTTCTGACAGCAAATATGAGCTAGCTCACTTCCATACCATCACAGTTAATGTGAGGATGGAAGCACTTCCAAAGGTGTGCCAATCTAACTCTGCTTGTAGAAACAGTAAAATTCCTCAGTGGGCTCAAATACGTACATTTATTATAACACAAGTAGATTAACGTACTTGTCTGAGAGGCCAACGTTATCCTGCTCAAATACTGTGCCAGAATAGGTGGACTGGGAGAGATTCATGTCCGGCATGCTTGCCTGTCTATACCCCTGCCTGAAACTAATCACTCATAAGCACAGCAGAGTCTGTGTACTGGAATTAACAATTCACAGAGGCCTCCTCGGCTGTGGAGCAATTTTAGCAGGGAGTGGTCTGTCTGCCTACATGAGTTTTTACACATCTGCCAGCTAATCCAAAGATTCATCTGTGAACTCCAGCAGCTGGAGCATCAGGTGGATATCCGATTCTCTCTGCAGACTTGTGGGTCTGTTAACCAATGCACGCATCCATGCACATAATATTTTTTCACCCACAGTAGTTAAAACATGGGCTATTTCCCTGTTTAATAAATAATTGCAGCACGTTTCTACAGCTTCTGATTGCAAAGAATTAACCTCCATTTTAAGAGGGTTAAGACTCCAAGTGTCAGAGAATAAAAGTGGAAGGAAATAGCTTCTACTAGTGGATGAGAAGGACTGCGGTATTTTTGACACGCAGCCTGGCTGTCAGCGAAGTGATCAATTTGACACACGCTGAGCTGCTGTGGTGGTGCACTATTGCCAGCTGAAAGCTTCGAGAGGCCTTTCCTTTTACTGAGAGCCTTTCCTGTTTTACAAAATGCTACCTTCTCACTGAGAATGCATGTTGGGCATAAGCTGACATACTTCAGCTGACTGCAATTACTGTAACCAGAGGCAACACAGTCAAAATAGCATAGTCTGTACTTCTTGCTTAAATAACTGTTCATTATTATGTGGACCTCGCAGCAACATCCAAAAGCTTTATTTCTCAGATGAGGTCAGTCTGGGTTAGTAATCTCAGCTAAATTATATCCAGAAATAAAGATGAAGAAATTTGTTTCCCCATGAACAGCTAAAAAAAAAAAAAAAGTGTGTATATATATATATATACACAGAGAAATCCAGAAGCTCAGCTTTACTGCTTGAAATGGGTAAAAGAGTAATATACCATTCTGTGGGTATGGGGGTTCTTTGTCTTTTTTTTTTTTTTTAAGTTTGATGTACCTTTCTTCTGGGAGAAAAAGGCTTAATTTGGAGTGCCTGCATGATGGTGACAAAAAACACTTAGTGAAGCAGTCCACTTTTTAGAGCTTCTGCCTCTCACAACTGCAAGATACAGTCTTCCATAAACTAGATATCTTATTCCTCTGTGAGAGGTGGAAGCTCCATAATCCCAAGGTCTGGCTGAACTCTGAGTTTGCTGGAGGAGAGATCTTGCTTCCTCCTAATGAGCCCCTGAAGATATTATTTTGAGCCATGGCTTCCCTCCTGTCCTGCTCAACACTGTTGTAACAATCCCAGTCTGCCAATAACCAGGAAGGGAAGGACCGGGAATTAGAAGGAGAATACTTCCCTTCTCTAAGCCTGACTCTCGTTCCTGCCATACAATACAACCAATGGACTTGTTTCTCCCTGCATGCACCTGAAAGAGGCAAGGACTTGAAAGCGAAGTTAGAAAAATTGTTAAAGGATGGCTTGTAGGAAAACTACTGGAGATAGAGAGCTGTGTAGATGACAGATGTAATAAAGTGAATGGAATGGATGTGAAGGAAGACGTAATTAGAGGATTAACTGGCAGAAAACAGATGAAGTAATGGTTTATGCACAAATCTCCAAAGACAATTTTAACTAGACGATGATCCGGGTGAGAGAAAGGAAACTGAGAAGAAAGGGGAGGATAACAGTTTGAAACAGAGGTTTTGTAAGTCTTGGGATTTTGAACAGAAGGTGAGGAAACAAAGTACTGTGAAGAGACAAAGAATTTAAGGCTACCATAAAACGTTCACAAGTTAAAGGCTAAAGGATTAATTTTGGAATTTATTATGGCTGAAACTATAGTTGACCAGCACAAGGGAGGAAACTTAAGATAATTTGGGCAGACAAATAACAATAATATTGGAGTACCAAGTTTGGAAAAGTAACTGAAAATAGATTTGGGAGTTGCAGATGTGAGAAGATGAATGCAAGGATACAAGAAAAACTAGATTATTTTGGGGAGTGTAAAATAGCTGAATCAGCTACAAAAGGATTGTATGGAATTATTAGAAATAAAAAGAAATTGAGGGACATGCTAAGGTCATAGTGAAAGAGGACAAAATCTTAGGGAACATTTTGACAAGAAATTGAATGGAAATGTATGGAAGCGGGCTGGCGTAACGTAAAGAAAATCTAAACCATGAAAAGTGAGCAGGAGAAGTCAGCAAAATAAATTCATGGTTTTTAAAGAAAAAAAGGAACAAGAAAAAGAGATTGGCAAACTCAGAGTTTTGTTAGATTCATAGATTTTAAGGTAATAAGGGACCATTAACTCTTCTAATTTAAGACATTAAATTAGAGTTATTTCATTCAGCTTTCTTTGCTTTGAAACCAGCAACTATAGTATTCAGACCTTCAAGTATAACCATTGTGTCCCAGAATGGTAGAACCACAAAGGTGGAAATGCCATGAATGCCTAAAGAGCTTTCACTGACATAATTTTTTTCTATGGGGAAAAACTAAGATGGTTCTAGTAGGTCGCCTATGGTTCAATGTGCAAATATCTATTCCAGCTAATTAGACGTTCAGAAAAATTTCTTCTCAATCTAATCAAGGAACCATTAGAAACCTATTCACATGAGTCACATCTAGCCAAATGTCTATAAAGGGAATAACCTTCTTCTGTTACACTATCTGTAGAAAAACTTCTGTCTATATGAGGAAAAATATCTGTTTCATTCCTAGCTTATAAGTGTATAAGAGAATGATAAAACTGAAGATCATTTGATTTATATTATTAAATAGAAAGAACACAAAGAGCAACAATGTTTAGCGCAAATACTACAAAACCTCCACCGTTTTTGTCATTAGGATAGGCCAGAAATTAATTTAGAAGACTTGATTTGGAGACAGACAAGAGATTATAGAGCTTTAAAATTATACTTATGGAGAAAGTTTTCTGTGGGGATTTTTTTTTTTGTCAAGCTATAGAGCAATTTTGACAGCATCTAGATTTGCATTGTTAAAGTCACAGACACTGATTTTGTTGGTTTCAGTGGAAATAAACTCAGACCTGTTGTACTGCTACAGATGAAGTCTCCAACCTCCAGCGCTAACCTAAGTGATGACTGAAGTGAGTTAATGTACATCTGTATTTTTTATTCTGTCAAAACAGAAAATTAAA